>NC_143572.1:60367500-60517916 GCF_054136105.1 Typopeltis vanoorti
TTCTTTCTTCTGTCAGTGTGTGAGTGCTACACCTATTTATTGGAGGCCTGAAAAATAGCTTAGAAAAGAATATATTTAGTTTCTAGAGCAGTGGTTGTTGTATTATCTAATCCTTAACTGGTCCAAAATATTAATACTAATGTGTACTACAGAATGTGAATTCTACTCAAGAAAGGTCAACTTATAGTACACATTAGTAACCTTTCTTGAGTAGAATTCACATTCTGTAGTTCTATGATACTTGCTAATTTTTAACCTTTAATGGTGTATTATGGCCTCAGACCCTTGTCAAAAAATAAAAATATTATTCTTGATCTAAAATAAAAATCTGAACATAGTAATTGATAGCTTTATCTAAACCCAACTTGTTCATTTCTAAGTTTGTCTTCAAAAATTTTCTTTAGCCCTTTTTAAATTTGGTCAAAAATGTTTATTTAAGCATTTTTAGGATGAATGTTATTTGTTTCAGTAATGAAAATAAATTTTCCTATGGCTTCTGTTTTTTACTACTTTTACACATAACTTTTGTAGATCTTTTGCCAAGTTTTTCTGAGGTCCCCTCTTTATTTACTTGCCAGATTTCTGTTTTCTGATCTGCTTTACTAATTTCTTTAATTTGCCAGGAATGTTTTACCCATTGCAGAGAACTTATCAAGTAAATGTGTGGTAAGGTAATCTAAAAATTTACTTTCAAGTGCCAGGTATTGGTTTTCAGAAGTGTTTCAAATATCTTATTTTGCCAGTTCAGATCACATACATCCTTGACTGTCTTTCATTTCATAATTAGCTTTTTTTTGTTTCCAACTTGTTTTACTTCTTTCCAAGTAATATTTGAGTCTGTAGCCATATCTGGAGAGACTGCAAACAATTGCATTCAACTGCAATTGTTTGCAGTTGAATACTGTTCATTTTCTTATTTATATTTTCCTTTGTGATGTGATGTAACACTAATTTCTACCTAATTTTAGCCTAATGGTATCAGTGTCAAATTCTTGTATACTAAATCTGATTTCTCATTGATAATAAATGAAGACACCTGAAAAACATTTCAAAATTTATGTGTATCTATTAGTATGATGTTAAAATGAAAATTCTTCTTAGATTTGCATCTATTCCTTCTTAATATTCTAATTAATTCCCTTTGTTTTCTAAATGGATTTTTTAGCTTAAACAAACTTAAATGTGACAGAGATGTCATATTCAGGTTGTTTCAAAATTATGTTTATACACTTGAACCCCACCAGCCTTTGGATGTGTGTGTGTGTGTGTGTGTATATATATATATATATGTCAAGGTTGCAATGTATGTTGAAGTGCATATTAAAATTCCAATACCATTGATATTATGACATTGAAATATCATGGATACAAAGCATGTGGAGGGATATATGTCATCCATATTTAATGTGGCTAAATATGTTTTTTTTTTTTTTTTTTTTTTTTTTTTTTTTTTTTTTTTTTTTTTAAGCTCAAACACGTTTTCCACAATAAACTTAGTGGAGATGCTCAAACTCTCTATCTTGGATACATGAGTAACATCTCTCCTCTCAGTTTTACAGAATGCAAATCACAAGTCAAATGAAATGTTTGGTGCTTCTGTCTGTATTGCCCTCTACATTTCCTGCACTATTCATAGTTTGCAATTGTAAACTTGACTTTTTATCACCATGCAAAAAATAAAATTATAATTAAAACAATCCAAAGGCATGAGGTCCAGGGACCTTAATGATTTTTAAAAGTATTTCATCTGTGATCTATCCATTGTTAAAAATCAGGATGGACAATTATTGCAATATATATATATATATATATATATACACACACACACACACACATGCACACATATACCACATATACATACATATACACTTTTGACATGTTTTGCTCCTTGTTTGTGGCCTTGTAAATTGACCAAATGAAATAAAAGGAATCTTCACAGATTTTTGTAAAGATTCCAAATACTGGATTTTAATAAAAGTTGTCTAGCCAGAATCATAGAATAAGTTGCATCTAGCTATTTTATGAACAACACCTAATAACAAGGTGGGCTTGTTTTCTGTATTAAGACATATAAGCTTTAATTCCATTTTACCTTGAAAAGGAAATGCTTTTGAAAAATTTCATAGACATCAACAAAACTTAAAAGATAGTGTTGATCTTTTAAGGATATGCAAATCAGTTTTATTAACTGATTGCCTATGGTCATACATTTATCAGTTCGCTGAATAACAATTTGGCTTGTTACTGTAGAAAGATCAGCAGACTCTAATCACACTTAAAACTTCTAATCTCCTTCCTAAAAGCTGATTCATTAATAGTTTACTATCAGGGATGACCAAAGAATGGAGACCAACTGACCACCAAACTTCAGTTAATTAGAACTAAAGGAACACTGCTTACTCCCTTTGGTAATAAAAGTCATTAGAGGATTTATTTATTTTTACAAATTATATATGCAATTTTATTTCCCAAAGGAAACAAACAGTTTGTCAGTCTTAAGTGTAAGCACTAGCCAGTGTGCAAGATAAATACGACAAAAGAATACAACTGCCATCTAATATTCTTGATCATAGCTAGTGAAAAATCAACTGGAGAACATGTATGTTCTCCAGTTGATTTTTATCATAGGCTGTGCATGCACTGTTTAAGCTTTAATAAAAATATAATTTCTTGGCAAGTTTAATTTAACCATTTAAACTTCTGTTAAATGAAAAATAAGTTCAGTAGGTAAATAGGCTTGTTTAGCCATAGATAAAGAGTTGCAAATATATAGCCAGCAAAGGTTGGTTGATTGGTAGAGCCTCTGCTACTAATGGCTCGCAAAAAGTTAAGCAAGTTTGAGCACGGTTAGTAGTTGGAAGGGGTTCAATGTTGTTGGCACACTCTCCCTCTATGAGTCTTTGGACTCCCTGGAGGTGTCACATAATAATAATATTGTAGGTGTCACGTAATAATAATATTGTGGATCTTTTCATTGTATAATATTTTAGTGCTATTTCATAAATTATGTATGAGGCCTAGGTTCTTGTTGTGATCTTTCATTTCATATATCTGAAAAATCACTACCAGAGAAAGCATTCTTCATATAATTTTAACATAATTTTTATTTGTACCTAGGATCTTGTGAAAAGTCACCTAATGTTTGCTGTAAGAGAAGAAGTAGATGTACTAAAAGAGAAGATCACAGAATTGATGGATCGCATCTCTCAGCTTGAATATGAAAATGGCTTTTTACGTGCCAACGCAAGTCAGGAAACCTTAACTCAGCTGTCACAGTCTCAGCAAGTACCCAAACCACCACCTCCTCAGGTACCAAATATAACTGCACCATCCATGCACATCCAGCAGCAGGCGGTTACAGCCACACAACAAGCTCCTCTTCCACCGCAGCAAGCATCATCATAACACAATAGTTCGCTGTATATTTAAATTATATGTATCTCCTCTTTCTCTCTCTCTCTCTCACTCAAATACACATTCTGTACATTAGATTTTGTGTCCCACCAGTTGTTAGTACAATAGGTATTCATAGTAAGGGGATTAGCTGTAATCTTTGGAGGCATCATGAAGAGTATACTGTTGCTAGAATGTCATAATGAAATGAGATTTGTATATGTACAACATTTCGTCATTCTGTAACATATAACTATTCCATAGTATTATTACTCATTGGTCTTTTAACCATGAATCTATATACATGTGTATATACGATTTTTTCTTTCTTTCCCCCCATAATCAGATGGCATAAAAATGTTGCGAGTAGGATGTTCAAAGTACATGGCATTGTAAATAGCTGACCAAATTTTCATATGTTTGAGATTTGTCATACATAGGTTGTCATCAATAATCATATCTTGTAGAATTACCATTTGTTTATGTATTTCCCCTTCCCCTCCCCCTTTACCCTTTCCTAATCATTAGCAAACATAGCTTGTTCTCTTTTGTAACTTAAGACGTCTTGAAAAACCCAAAAAGATTTCAGGATAGTATGAATGTTACTTCAAAGTAACGTTAATTGGGATTAGCTGTCCTGGCCATCATAGATCACACAAGACACTAGTAGTAGTTTTAAAAATGGTATCAGTAATGACAGATTGTGTAATGTGTTGTGCGATAGTGAAAACTGTGTTGAGAGATGGTTAATCCTTGATTCTCTCAGATCGCATCATCACAAGCTAAGCCTGTACATAAAATGTTTGTTGTGAGTAATGAAAAAGCTATTTAATATTCAAATATCAACAATTTGATGGTCCCAGTGCAGAAGATAACGCCATTAATATTTCATATTTCCTTCACAGAAGTTAACAGAGTTAATGCAGATTGTTTTAGAATTTATAGGAGGAGGGGAAAGAATTCTTAGTTAGGAGAAAACATTTTTCTGAATCCCTGGTTTCCAAGATTAGCTCTCTCTCTCTTCCCCCTTTTCTTCTCCTTTAATGTTGTTTAGGCAACATGCACACCATATAAATGCAGGTCAGAGTTATATTTGCACTTGATTCCCATGGTGCTTTGGTCATGGGAAAAATTGCAAAGGAGTGTCTCTGCAGAAGCTGCTTCCTTTGTTGGACCAATGCAAGATTTGTATAGAGAATCTTATCTTTTATATTAGATATTGAGAAACAGTGGATGTTGAACATGCCAAACAAATATTGTCAGAGTGTTTCATTATGCTGTATAATAGTTCAGAATAAGAAAGGAGGAAACAGTAGTGACATGCATCTATGTACTCACCTAAAACATGACATAGTAGGCCTTACAGTACTTTGTGATAGAAGCGGGATTTCACAATCCCGTCTCATTTTGGCTGCCATTAGACAGCTAAACCAGAGCCAATGCAGAATTTTTTGTGATACATCTGTAAGCAAAGGAGCTAGTTCATCATTTTTTTTTTTTTTTATCTTCTAATGCTCTCATTTATAATATATGTAATTGGTAATGCTTCATGAACCTGTGCTGAGTGTGCTATTTTAGTGCCTAGCATTGTACTATCTTAAAACTTCATGGTGAGTTCCAGATTGTTCTTGAGAAGTTTATTTTGATTCATTAATGTATATTAGCTAGTAGGCCATAGACTTGACTATCGTATTTTAAGTTTTAAGTATATATATATATATATGGGTCTGCAAGGTGGCAATGGGGGCCCCCCCCCCCAAGAAACATATTTGAGATTTTTTTATTTATTTTTGTTAATTTTTTTCTACTGTATACAGATCTGCACTAGACCAAGATAGTCCACGTGACTAATGGGGATAATAAAAAAAAATAAAAAAATTGTTAAAAATTTGCTGCTACTGCTTAGCTCACCACTGTTTTCCTTCTTTTTACAACGTGATGTATATAGTTAATGGCTTGTAAAATAAAGTTTCACAGTTTTGATTTGTACCATATCAGTGTGCTGTCATTTCTTTAGCAAAATACTAAATTTTCATACCTTAATTTTATTTACACTTGGAAGGGAAGAGGGCTTGAAGTTGAGGAATAATTATTATTAAGCTAATTATTCATATTTGAGTTCAAAGCATTATGCAGATTATTAGTTAGTCTGAATTAAAACTTGACAAATTCCTTAGTGTATCAAATTTTTTACTGTTATTCTTGATTCTCTCTCTCTCACTCACACATACACAGAGAGAAAAATAAATTAATTATTTGATTGACAGCATCTAAAAATTGCTTCAGGAAACTGGATCTTTGAAGCAAGCTAAGCAAAAGAAATTGAACATTGGCATATATCAAAATGAAGAGTGGATGCAGTTGAAAACTATTGCTGAAAGGAAAAGTAGGAAAACCTGTTTTCCAACATAAAAACATATTGTTTCCATGTTAAAGTTATTTAAAATAAATGAGAACTTCTTTGCAAAACCTAATAATGCATTTGCAAATCTCCCCCCCCCCCCCAACTAAAAAAAATTAACTAGATTCCTCTTTTGTGCAGGTTCAAAATATATTAGTCCTGTCAGACCTGGGCCAATTATAGTACACACTAATTTGTGTACTATTTGGTTTCAAATTTTTTAAACTACACCTTCCATTTTAAACAGAATTATAACATGATTTAAATGTATTTTCATTCATTAATTTTTCATATCTATGTATATTTAAAAGAAACCAAGGATATGATTTCTTGCCATCATTAATTTATAATACAAAAGTGAAAAAAACTATCAACATCTATCTCTAATCCACAGTATTTTAGTAATGAGATGCGACACCTTTTGGCTACTCATATATGGAAGTATGACTTCTGCATTACTTCAACCTTGGTATCACTTGGGTATTTTTACCTCCCACTGGAGGCAAATCCAGAGAAGAAAAAAAAATATATATATATTTTTTTAAAAATTTGTCTTGCTATGATTGTTGGTGCTGCCAATTGGAATATTATCACGAATATTTTGAGCATTCCAGAATATCGATGACCTTGCCATGTCACTTGTCCAAGAAAAATCATGGTTTCAATGTTCTTAAGTGCAGTGCCATTTTATGCTAAATCATTCTGAAAAGGTTTTTTCCCTATGGTGGCTAACTATTTTTGATTCTGGTCCAAAATTGTGCACAATCACTCCACAGGTGGATCATTTAAAACTCCTACAGATGTATTGTTATGTTATTTTTACCAGCAGTTGTTCTTATAGTAAACTGAGTGAATGACACCGAGAGAACTGAAGCAAGTCGAAATGAATCCTTTGTGATCAACTAAAGATCCATGCATGATAAAAATCAGTAAAGCGAATACATAACTGAATATTTTTAAATATTTGCATAAATGTGCTAGTATTTCCACTATTATGGATTTAATTTTTTTTTATGTTATTATTTGACACCTCCAGGCAGTCCAAGACTCATCGAGGGAGGGCACCTACTCTACAACTCTGTCTCCACCAATCAACTTCATCCACCCTCCACATCATCTACACCAACACCATCTACTGTCCACCATAGACAATCACAAACATCCATGCCCACGGCGGGATTCGAACCCACAGCCTTTTGGCTGGAGAGCGGATACGCTAACCATTCGGTCCGGCCTGGTTGGCCAAGTGGTTAGCACACCCATAGGTTTACATTTTATGTATCCACAAAATGTAAACCTATGGGTGCGTTTATGGTTAATAAACCAGAAATCTTTTCAATCCACTTCTGGCCTCCATTATAAAGAACACACTTTATTATGGAGTGTTCTTTGGATATGAATCCAAAGAAATCCCGATAACTCTTTATCCAAGTGTATATGAGACCAACTCGCCATCAGTTGAATATCTACGAATTTCTTGCTGTTGCCATTGCTTTAAACATACCTTTCCGTGGACTTTTTACTGAGTTACAGCACGCTTTTGAGCTGTATTTTTACTTTCCGGTACGGTTGGAATATTTGCAAATAATTCATGTCAGAAGTTATGCAGAAATTAAGTTGGTCGAATGGTTAGCGTATCTGCTCTCCAGCCAAAAGGCTGCGGGTTCGAATCCCGCCTTGGGCATGGATGTTTGTGATTGTCTGTGAAAGCACTAGTGGTGGTGGTAGTCGGCTGTAGATGATGAAGGTTGGTGGAGCAGTGAGACAAAGAGCTGTAGAGTTGATGCCCTCCCTCGATGAGTCTTTGGACTCCCTGGTTTTTTTCAACAAAAGAAAAAATTTAATTGCATATCAAAATTTGCTTCTGTTGATATACAAAATAAAAAGTTGTATTTCAGGATCGTATATTTTAAGTAGGGAAATGTCAATCAGTAACGCCAGCTTCTTCATATTCTACGTTTAGAAACGTGTGAGAAAGTAAAAGGCAGCCTCGTTTCCCCTCCCCACTAAGAACCCCATCACTGGTATACAGCATATTTTGCAGTAACAGTGGGCATGCGAAATTTTATTTGTACATAATTCAGTAGAGTTGAGGGGGGGGCTGCATCTTTTATGTATATTTGCGAAATTTACAAATTCAAGCAATTAAACAAATAGCAATGATAATTATCGCAGAGAAAATTCTGTAATAGTGGAATTCAGGAATGAGCTGTCGAATGTCATCCAGCTATTTTTCGGTAACACCCGTTTAACTGGTTGACTCCTTAAACAGGACTCGGACTTCTTCCTTCCCATGGGTTGATTACGACACTGGAGTTTGTCTACATTGCTTGGGTCGCACTCCTTTGGGGGTCAAGAGGTAGGATGCTTGACCTCGTCTCCAATTCACAACCACAGGGTAAGCTGGAAGCTAGTTGACTCCCCCTACCTCTCGGTGTCTCGACGTAATTACGTTATGTCATTTGATATAGACTGTCTCCTGCATCTGCGGACAAATTACCCCGACATTAAATTGCTGCAGGTAAGGAAAGGTTATCCGACCCAATGGGGTAAGCACTGCAATCAGCTGCAGAATGACTCATTGATGTCGTCAGAAAATGATGTCAATATAAGTGAGGAGGGACGCTGGTTTCATACGAAGGTCGCTGTAACAACTTCCGTAAGACGTTTTCTTTTCCGTGCTGCTTGGGTCAACGGAAACTTGTTGTTAAGCCTCCGGGGCGAATATAGTAATAATGAGAATTTTTCTGTACAGCACTAGTTCACAAAGTCTAGGTGCAAGCACATAGTCGTATTGTTCGTAAGGATATCTTTTGACCAGGGGTGTCAAACTGGTGACTCGCGACACGAGAAATTCAGGGGAAAGATCAGTTAATAACACATGTATGATGCACTGGCAAGTTTTAGATGTAAATTGGTTTTATTTCAAAATCATTTAAAAGAGAATATTCTAAATTACTTTCCTATGTGTGAACAGTTGAACAATAAGAATCAACGTTTTACCTTTTCTCGATATTGTCTCAAACTAGAAAAGATTAAAGAAGAATTTGATAGGCGATTTTAAGGAAGCAAGAAGTTTTTTCGCTTTTTACAAGGTACCTTTTTCCTTTAATTTCGAAAACCTCCTATTTGTATTCAAATGGAGCGTATTGACTTCCAAAATGATTCCATTCTTGAAGAGAAATACCAAGAAGTCGGTGTTCCAAAAATATACACTTATTTAGATCAAAAATATCTGAAAATAAAGTTTGCAGCAAATATTCTGTTATTCTGGAAGCACCTTTTTATGCGAACAATTATTCTCATGTATGAAAGGTAACAAAACAGCCCACAGATCAAGTCTAACAGACGTCAATCATTCTGCCATAATGAAGGTCATATGCTCTCAATCTTTGAGTCCAAATTTTGCCAAGCAGATTAACAGTAAACTTTGTCGGGGGAAAAAATAAAATACTATAATTATATTATGCAAGTCTATATATTTTTACCCCAAAATATTATCATTGACATTTCAAAAAAATGCCGAGAATATAGACATCCCCCCCCCCCCCAAGAAAATAGAAGTATTTTATTTCAACACAAACACAAAAAAATTTAAAACTAATAGGAGGCTCTGTAAATTTTTGCGATGGCTATTTTTATACTTTTTTAGACTATAAATATTTGATTTGTTCAAATATTTTAATTTGGTTTAAATGCTACATATATATATTGTAAATATTAATATAAAATAAAAAAAATTTTTTTGAGTTGTCAGCTACATATATATATTGTAAATATTAATATAAAATAAAAAAAAAATTTTGAGTTGTCATAATCATTATACTATTATTTTGTCTTGAATTTTGTAATGACAGAATCAATTAAATTTTCATTATTAATTTTCCAGTTAATTTATGCTCATTCTTTCACTTCGCTTCGATTCTAATTAGTGCAGCTATTTTTAGTCGAAAATTTTTTTTGCGGCCCACTTGAGATACACTTTTATGGCAAATAGCTCGCCGTCCAATTGAGTTTGACACTCCTGCTTTAGACCGTACGGAAATTGCAATAATGGATTTGTTGCGGAGCTTCTGATGAAATATCTACCAACGGAGTATTGTATTTTTATTTTAGAAATTGGCAAAATGAAAAGGAAGTTGCTTGTCCCATAAGGGTACATCAGTGTAATAGTACTGATGAAAAAAAAAAAAAAAAATCAGCTAACGCCTTTTAATTCCCATATATACAGGGAGTAGGCGAGGCCTGATGACTACTGCAATAATACTGTTTCACCGTTTTCCTCTCGTATTTAATATATATATATATATATATATATATATATATATATATATTGGTCAACGATTTATATCCTGAATCACTGCTGCCCATGATATAATTTTTTTTAAGCCATTAAACTATAAAACTAATAATCTTCAGCTAAGTTTACCGAAATGTTATTCTTGAATTGGAATAATTAAACATTTCTGTTTAATAGGTTAAATTCAGCCGGGGTCCGGAACTTTTTATGCACCGGGCTCGGACCCGGAACATTTTCTTTTTTGTGACTTTTCTCCCTTTACGGTAATTATGTCTGTATTATTGTGTTATTCAACAATTGTTTACAGTTTTGAATGTGTATGTAATCAACAGTCGCCTGATTACGAACGCTTGACGAAAGGGACGGGGAAGTTTGGAGCTTCCTGTAATACGTTATCTTGCCGCGATTGACAAGCAAACATTATTGCAGCGTAGTGTAGCAGAATTTTGACAGTCGTAGCGATATTTTTTTCTTTTCTGGTTGGCAACACAGTCAGTAACCAACAATAGAACAGCGGATTAGCAGTTGTTTATCAGAGCTCGTGATGGTGAGAAGCACGAAAAAAATCGTGTAATATTTTTGTGTTTATATAGTTAGGCCTACTATTTCAACTATGGATAAGTACATTGGTACTTTTTTTTAAACGAAAGATAGTTCGGATGACAGTGATAATACAAAACGAGTTTGTAAAGACAGTTTGTGTGTAGTTTCTGAAGAGAAGTATGACAAATCCACAGAAACACAGGATTCCCATCAGTTGCCATGCGATAATATTAATACGTTGAACGAAAGGAAAGATTTGCCGACTTGCTGGACACTCGAGGATCGCATTCAAAAGGTAAATACAATTAAGGACGGAGGTTTAGGGTGTATAACATGTGCAGAGGTACAGACCCTAGGCACAAGTTCTTCACATTAGGGTATTCACTAAGCATCCGAGTGGATAAATAGGTTAATACGTATTAAAGGAGAAGGGTCTAAACTAGGGGTCGCCAAAGTTATTTGCCCGTCGATCCCTTCAAGCGTTTCTTGGCTTTTTATCGACCCTCTATATTTTACTATTACGTAATTAAATAGGACAAGCAAAAAAAGACGCTTATGTGAATTTTTAGATTGTTTATTTTATAGTTACAATGATTATTGTATGTATAATATAGTATATATTATATTACTATCACTAGTAATATCACTGGTATTACTACCAGCGCTGCTCAACTCTTCAACAGAGAAGTTTAGTTCGTGAATGAATAACGATTGAATTATAATATATATGTTGATGAATTTTAGAACATTAACGCTCACTTGTATGTCGATGCTCAAAAATGAGACTGGGATCGAATACTTGTATCAGTAAATAAGAACCACGCACGTGTTGCAATCTCGCTCCCACTGCGCCGGCCGGCGGGAACCACCAACATCCGTTTATTGGTAAATACGTCATTTTGGCCTACTTGATTGGCCTCAGTAACTATTTTCATGACCTTACTCCATCTTACAGGTCCTATTCATGGACCTGTAAGATGGAGGTACTGATCCCACGATTCACTCTTAATTGCGTTGTCATTACCTCCATGTCTTTTGTCATGGAGGTAACCCAAGTTAACCGAATTAAATATTACTCATACAATGATGTCTTATATTTTTCTGTCGACCCCTTTGGCGACCACTGGTCTAAACAATGCCAACAAAAGCAACTCGGAAAGAAAATTTACGAACATGGAGATACCAAATCTCAGTAAAGTGCAGAAGCGACACATTGTAGAAGAACAGAACTCTTTAGCTCTCGAAATCACGTGTGTTTTGCACTGCGTATCATATTGCAAAGCATAATCGTCCTTTTGTAGATCATCCAAAATTAATTGAATTTCAGATTCTTAATGGGCTAGACGTGGGACGTGCTTTATTACATTATAATGTGACATGCACTGAGATAGTGAATCATAGTGCAAAACAAATGAAAGAAAATTGTGGATAGCATTGTAAACCAAAGAACCAGAATTTATATTTAGTGTTTCTCGTGGTGTGAAAAAGATGGCCTGATGACTTTAACTCCACTAGAATAAATAAAATTTTAAAAAAATGTTGCAACAATCTAGCAATAGCCTCACATTTATGATCCTTTAAGGTCCCCGGAGCTTATTCGTTTAGAAAGAATTTAACCACTGCCGGATCTGACATGTCCCATGTCAGATCGGACATGTTTAAAAAAAAATACTGAAGCAAAGTCTTCTTCCATCAAATCTGAGCCGGTTAAAGGACTATCTGTTATGCTGTAGAAGTCAGTGCAGTTCCAACACGTTGTGGAATCTATGGTAAACATAGATAGAGTAAACCATACACTGACATATCGTCCTGAGGCCGTCAGAGCGATAGGTGTCACTAATAGTTACGAACCTGTGGCTATGAGTAATAGCTAAGGGCGAATACCACTTATTTATCGATTTCGAAAAGTTAGTTATGGCTAAAGGGGATGTACTTATTTTCCTTTTGCGAATAAAAAGACTTTATAGGGTTTATTTTATATTTATATTATTCATTAAAACTTCGTATTATTATTTGTACTAGATAAATTTGGAATTTTGATCCCCACTTAGTAAATATGCAAAATAATTAAAAATTTATACTGAATGGTAATACTTAGTTGTCATGATCTCTATGGCTTATTAATATTGCCACGGACTTCCCTGATCAACTACTGTTTCGTGACTATTAAAGCCGTTCAAATGGAAATTTCAAAAAGTTCGTATCCCATTTTGTGACAGTTAAAAGCCATCAGGACTAATTGCTAAAATAGACCAGCGTGATGGACTAAGTGAATAATATCTCTTCTCTCCAACCAACATTACATTCGAATCCCACTATGGCATGAATGCTTGTAAAAGTCTTTAGATGGGGGATTGTTTTCATATCCCAGTGCGAGCTTAACACCCTACTTATGAGAAGTCTGAAGTGCTGTTTGATTGCTAAACAAGGTTATTATTATTACAGGCAACTCCAAGGAGTCAGACTCATCGAGGGAAGCCCTAAACATCATGTCAGGAACAACTATTTAGCATTCACACAGTATCTATCATACTTTGAACTCATTTACAGTCATGGCATCCACAACAAACTCGGGCAGCTTATTCCACTCATTCACCCATCTCCAAGCAAAAACCTAGTTCTAATGCCCTTGTTAACTACACTCTTCCTCAGTTTCCATGGATGATCCCTAGTTCTCCAACCACCAGACCTGTTCTGAAAGTTTTCCTCTGAATTAATCTTGTAAAAACCCTTCACTAACTTGAATATTTCAATCATATCACCCCTTTTCCGCCTATCAACCAATTTCTGTAACCCACAGATCTTCAACCTGTTCTCATAAGGTTCATTCCATAGACCTGCTATCATCTTGGTCACTCGCCTCTGGATCCTCTCTACCTCCTTCCCATCAAGAAGAAACCCTGGCACCCAGATCTGGGCACAGTAATCAAGATGAGTTCTTATCAAGGTACGATAAAGAGGAATAACAACCTGCTCGTCAAAGTATTCTTCAGTAACCAAGTGATCTGGTGAGCTGATTTAGCCAATTTTGCTATGTGCCCCCTAAACTTCAACTCATTATCCACTGACACTCCCAAATCTCTGGCTTCATCAAAGTACATTCCACCAATGTAGTATACTGCTGCTTATCTCTTCACCCCAAAATGCATACATAACTTTATACTTTGCTGCATTAAACTGACATCCCCTTAGCCGTCTGCCAATCTATCCAAATCATCCTGCAAAATTTTGACAGCATGTGCATTTACTATTGTTCTGCCCAACTTTGCATCATCAGCAAATGAATGAATAGTTCCTCTCAGATCCTTTCCTATATCGTTAATGAACAAATTAAATAGCAGTGGTCCAAAAACAGAACCCTCCAGCACACCAGTAGTCACATGCCTTATCCACTTTTGGACTCTACTCCTGAATAAACTACACTCTGACATCTCTCCATCAACCACCCTCCTATCCATCCCCATGTGCTGCAGTTTACTGATTAGAATTCCATGTGGTATCCTGTCAAAGTCCAGCAGTATCACTGTAAACCCATTACCCTTGTCCAGTTCAGCCGTCACTGTGTTATAAAACTTGAGCAAGTTACTGAGGCATGATCTACCCTTCACAAAGCCATGCTGTTCCCCGTACAGTATCTCATTTTCATCAATCCATTCCTGTATTTTTCCCTTGACTTTCTCCAATACCTTGTCAACGATTCCTGATATGCTGATCGGTCGGTAATTTGCAACAGCCATCTTGGAGCCTCCTTTATGTAATGGAATTATTTTCCCTCTTTCTACCCCCTCGAGACTAACCCAGACTTGAGACTTAAATTAAACAAAATAGTCAAAGGCACTGACAATTCTTTTGCCACTTCACGTAAGACCCGAGCTGGAATACCATCCCATCCCACAGACGTATTTACAAAGGTTCTGTAATATACTATTCACCTCCCTCTCTCTAGATAAAAGTTTATTCATACTCATTGATCTTAAGTATACATGCATTTGCATGTCATTCACTAAGTCTTCATAATGAGACGAAATAAAAATGTAATCACCATATGTTGCGAAACCGATAATTTTGCTATGAAATAGATTGCAGCAATATAAGAGAAAAATGCTCATATACGACAATAACATAGTTCCCAAAATTAAAATATTTAGGCGTTCACGTAGATCACAATATGAAGTGACATAGCCACATAAACTACCTTCAAAAGAAATTAGGAATTTTCACAGCAAAACTATTTCAAATTAGAAACACACTCCTACTCGACATCAAACCTTTGATAAACAAATCTGTATGAGTTCTTTATACAGAAATTATAAACAAATTCTGGAAATTATATCATGCGAATGATTACGATATAATAAATTGTCGACTAATTATTTTAAAGTATCTTCAAAAAAGCTGTCCAAGCACCTTCGAGGATGCATTTAGGATCGTGATTATAATAAGATTAAAATCAGTTATTTAGAATTTTTCTAAACATGAACCTTAATTAATTTCATGCTGCTTCTTAGAAATATGATTCGTGTTTAGAAAAATGCTGTTTCACTAATCAGTATCCAAGAGTGTAATTTCCGCTTATGTAATATTTCTTACTCGAAGTCAATGTTATTTCTTGAAATATTTAATTTTCATTTCTTCCAATATACTCTAGCTTCCACAAACTTCCCACCAAAAATTCTACTCTATTTATTTTCGCTTCCCGCCTATTAACGTCAATATTGCTGCCCACCACTTCCTTTCAAATTGTGGAAAAACGGAAACAGTTTACGTCAATTCTGTAAGCGAGTGATTTTTTTTATAATTTCTGTTATACAAAATAATAATAATAAAATAAATATAGCTTATGCGTGTCTCGAAATAGACAAAAATGTTATAAATAATATTGAACCCAATTAAGGAGCATGCGTAATGAAACTTGAACAACTAAGTAAAAAAAAAAAAGAAGTTTACATTTTTTTAATACTTGAAAAAAAAAAAAAAAAGAAAACGAGAGATTAATACCAACTCGCAGTCTGTAAATTAAAAGATTGTTTTGAAACAGTTGATTATTAAAAAAAAAAAAAAAAGAAAAGAAAAGAAAACTTCGCCGTACAACAATGATAAGTCTCAAAAGCACAGAAAAAAAAATATAAACAGAGGGCGCACTCTCAATATAGCTTCTAGAGTCTAGAAGCTATAACCTAGAGGTTTATATCTGTTCTGGGCTTTTTCATTGCGGTTTTAACGGCGTATGATGAAGTCGTAAGAGAGTGATGAGTTACTAACAGCTGCTTTTTGGAGGACACTTCGAATGAAAATATCTCAGAAACTAATCAAAATAATTCCAATACTGTAAGCAAGCGATCTCTTCTTATTTTTCAGTTTCTACAAGTCTTGAATTACAATAATAATAATAATATTTAAAAATTGTTTACAATTTTTTTTATTACATATGATATGGTAATCAAATGCATGTAATGCATTTGATTACCTATGATACAGCATTACATACATTTCATTACATATGATACATTTATTTTTTATTTTTTTATTTCTTTTTATTTTTATCTTGGATGAGATGAGATGTATTTTCTCAGCTTTCATCCTCGAAGCTTATTTGTGAGCTTATATGAGGATGACACCAGTTATTATTTATTGGTTTATTTGCTGTGTTGGGAAGCTATGAATCGCACACGCACACACACACACACACACACACACACACACACACACACACACACACACACACACACACACACACACACACACACACACACACACACACACACACACACACACACACACACACACACACACACACGACAACTTGGAATGTCTTGATGTGTCGCTGAACTGGAAGCCTGAACGAATATATTGTGTTTCATTAAGTTTGTATGGTATTTTCGGTGCGTGTTTCTTGTTCATAGTATGTCCTTAGAGCTCTTTTCAGACTATTGTAGTTTGTAAGGTTTCTGTATTCAAAAGGTAATTTGTTTATCATGTCTGGGATGTAGAAGTTTCGCGTGGCCTTTCCGTAGCGATTATTGTATTTATATGTGATATAATTAGTTGTCTGAGGTCTTGTAATACGGTATGTATTTCTAACTGTCCTGTAGTTGGCATCGAAATAATGTTTTAGCAAAGCTGCATAGTGATATAAATGATTTGCTGTCAGTATTTTGTGTTCTGCAATGTCAGAATACAAAATACTGACACAAAATATATAAAATTCTCAAAAGATCAGTTTTATCATTTTGTACTGTAGCGACATTAATCTATTTAGTTTGTAGGGTGCACAGAAAGCATGCGTTGTTATAGCGTAGCTTAGTATATTTTGGCATAGTGCTTTGTATATTAGTGTTTTTAGGAATGTGGGAACTATGTCTTTTAACCTGTAGAGTTTGGGTATATAATTTTATTTATTTTTTTTTATTATGTCTCAGATAAATTACATACAGTAATTATACAGTAATAATTATATATACACGTATATGTGTATATATATATATATATATATATATATATATATATATAAGTGATATTTATAATACATTACAATTGTGAATAACAGATACTTTCAAGTTAATAATATTCTTAAATATATTTTTTTTCCTTTTTTTTTCTGTATAAATTATATTCTTTCTTTGGGAGGCATTTCTGATTTCTTCCTCGAAGCTTAGCAGAGCTTATCTGAGAAAGATAATATATGATAGATGGCGGTGGGTCCTGGTTATGTTTCTATACTGGTCGCAAGCCAGGTGTTGATTTTACTGTTTGTTGGTACGTGCTTGGAAGACTAGACTTCGACTGCTATTACAGTTTAACTTTTTTTTTTCTTTTTTTTTTGCAAATAGGGTTGGATTTAGACATGGTGTGTTTGTTTCTTTGTGTTCTTGTAGTGATAGTTTGTGTGTGGGAAGGGGGGGGGGTGGAGAGAAACAGGAATTGCTCTCATTTTCATTCTCGCTATAATATTTATATAGCGCCTGTTTCAGCTCTCTGTATGTTCCAGGTTTCTGTCGTCGAACGGCAGTTTGTTTATAATGTCAGGTACGTGGAAGTTTCGGGTGGCTTTGCCGTAATGATTCTTGTACTTATATGTTATGTAGTTTGTTGGCTGTGGTCTTGTTATTTGATATGTTGTGCTGGTTACTCTATAGGTTGGGCTGTAGTAGTATTTTAACATGACTGTGTAGTGACGTAAGTGTTTCACCTTAAATATTTGTGTTTTGTCCGTACTTCTTGCATAAGTGTGGGTTGTTCCCAGAATATCAGTTTTACCATTTTATCTTGCAACCATTGTAACCTGTTAAGTCTGTAGTCTGCGCAGAATGCGTATGATGTGATTGCGTATCTTAAAATGTTTTCACATAATGCTTTATAGATTGGTATTTTTATGTGGGTTAGGGCAAAGTCTTTTAATCTGTATAGTTTGCTTGCTATTATCCTAAGCTTGGTATGTAGGTAGTTTGTATGGCTATTCCAACTTTGATCAGCATCGAAGTGAAGTCCGAGATAGCGTGTTGTTTTCACCTGTGTGATGGTTGTGATTTTAGGTTCTGCACTTTGTGTATAGAAGGATGAATGTTAGATAGTGAGAAATTTAGTTTCTGTGGGCAGGGTTTGGGGGTTTTTGAACATCATATCCTTTGTTTTTCCAGGGTTTATATATGCCGTTTTCGGTTAACCAGTTAGTGATTTGATTGATGTCGTGTTGCATATTTGTGTCAGCGATATTTGCGTTGTTGTGAATGGATACTATGGCCGTGTCGTCTGCGTACTGGAAGATTTTACTTTTTAGGGGAATGTGGCTTATGTCGTGTGTGTATGTGTGTATATGTTAAATAGAATAGGACCTGTGTAACCTGTGGAGTACCGCAAGGAGATAGGACAGCTCCTTGCGGTACTCCACAAGTTACATGTACCTCTTGCTGTACGCTGATCCTATACGTGTGGTGTGCTTTCTGTTTTTCATGTATGCTTTAAACCACTGGAGTAGACGACCTCCAATTCCGATATGCGTTAGTTTCGTTAACAAGGTTTTGTGTGTTAGTGTGTCAAATGCTTTTGTTAGGTCAATGAATACCACTAATGTTATTCTGTTTTTATCCAATGCAGCGTTTATTAGATCTGTGAAATCTTCCAGGAGTGTTGCTGTTGCTTTATTTTTTTGAAAGCCATATTGTGTTTTGGGTATGATTTGAAAATTTTCAACGTATGTGGAGAGTTTGTGATGCACGATGCGCTCCATGATTTGGTTGATTACAGACAACGTGGCGATGGGTCTGTAATTACTTATAATGTTTCTTTTTTCATGTTTGTGTATGGGTGTGATTAATGCAGTCTTTAGTGTTCCAGGTATGTGTCCCGTTTCGAAGATTTTATTTAACAGTTTTTGTATAACTGGAAGTAGGGTGGTTGAGTGTTTCTTGATGTCTTTTGGTCTGATTCCGTCTATCCCCAGTCCTTTGTTAGGGTTAATTTGTTGAATTATCAGTGATAGTTCTTCTTTTGTTACTGTGGGGAACCACATCGACTGGGTTGTTCGAGTACCTAGTGGAGAATGTTCGTTTGTGTGAGGAAAGCTTATTTCTTGTAGTTTTATTTAAAATTGTTTGCCAACTGTTTGAGGATTTGGGGTCGCAGGCAAAGCTGTGTTTTATTGTTTTTGGGGCAGTGGTTCTGTGTATATTGTCCAGCATTTCATTAATCAGGTGTCAGGTTTCCTTTATGTCATTCTGAGCTGTTGTTAATTTGTTGCTATAATAGTTTCTTTTTGCCGTTCTAATCTGTGTTGTTAGGAGATTCCGTTTTCTTTTGCATTCAGCTTTTAAAGCGATATTGTTCGGCCACTTCTTAAGTTATTTCCATAGGGCATCTTTTCTTTCTATGTCTGTTAATATGTTGTCTGTTATCCATGGATTTTGTTTCGTTTGGGGGCGTATTTTTATTTTTGTTAATGCTTTGTTATATATTTTGTTAAATGCAAGTTTAAGATTATTATATACAGCTTCAGCAGAGTCTAAAGATGCTATTTGCATCCAGTCTGTTTTTCTGATTTCATCGTTTACTATTGTTTCGTTTAGAATGCTATAATACGCGATGAGTCTTCGGACTCCTTGGAAGTATCACAAATAATAATAAAAATACTGTTTAGTAGTCTCAGTGAGTTTTATGGGTTCTGGTTCAGTGTTTAACTGTAATGCTGTGAAATAATGGTCTGCCAGTTTGCATGTTATGACGGCTGCTGTGTGGCTGTTTGGAAGGGCCCTTATATTTATATGATCAATGCAGGATGAGGTTGTTGTGTTTCCGACTATTTCTTCTCGTGTATACGACTGTATGGATGGGGTTATGTTATATGCCGATAATAGGCCTAGGTATTGTTTGTTGTTATTTATGTTCCTAATGTTTATCTTAATGTCTCCTATTATTATCAAGTATTCTGAGGCGCCTACTTCCGTGGCTGAAAGTCATCTGTTTAGTTCTTCTAGGAATTTTGTGGTGCTTAAGTTGGGTGGTCTGTATATTGCGTTTAATATCAAAGAGTTTTCTTGTTCGATGTTTTTAATTTCGATGCATATGTTTTCTGCGTATTATAATTTATAGTTTATTTCTGTTACTTCTAGTTTATGTTTGGTAAATATTACTATACCACCGCCTCGTTTTGTTTGTCTGCAGTGTTCGTGTTGTTGGAAGTGTGGCATTTGGTAGGTGGATGCCTCTTCGTTTGTCGTAGATACTTCAGTCAGTATTAAAATGTCTATTTCGTCTATATCTTCCTTCAGATAAGCTTGCAGGGTCAGCCAGTATTTTTGAATGCTTCTGATGTTGATGTGGAGAATAGATAGTCATTTTTTGGGGATTGTCACTTGTTTCCATTCTGTTATTGATTTCAGAATGTGGCAATTGTCATATTCCAGGGTGATTATGTCTGCTTGATGGTCTGCATTCATGTTGGTTGGTGTGCTGTTCCTTCTTTACGAGTTGTCAATATTCCTTTCAATGTGGCAGCCTGTTGAGGTCTTCTACGGATTTTATTTCGATTGATTTTACGTCTTGTGTCTTTCTAAGGAATATTTTACTGTCTCTTATCCATATAAACTAGTATTTTTTTTTCTGTTTTTACTTTCCTTGCTTGGTAGAATAGTTTCTGATAATATGGGGTTAGGTATTCGGACAAGTATATTGGGGTATTGTCGTGGTCTCTTTTTAAATCCTTGACTATTGGTTTTTTAATCCTGCTAGCTTTTATAAGTGTAGTTTTTGTTGGGCTGTTGGTGAGTCGCACTACTACTACTAATAATAATAATACTAATAATAATAATAAATAAATAAATAAAAATCGATACTTTCTGGGTACTGATTTCAATCAACAATCATGCATTTATTTCTAGGAATGTTATGAATATTTGCGTATAAAATTTCATGAAAAATCGGACCAACGAAATTCATACAAACAAATTCCTTGCAGAAGTGCTAATACAGCAAGCTTTAATTAGCATTTCTGGAATGAATTAACAGTTTTCGTATAGAAAGGTACATATTTCTGCGCCTGTGATTAGACCAAATGGTTATCGCAGAGCGCACCCTATCGGCGTATCATTTCGTAATTATGAAACTTAAAAAAAAATATATTTTTTTTTTAAATCTTTTAATTTAATATACTATTGATTACCTTGCGGTCTTACAGTGTTCTATAAGTAATAATTCTTATTCTGGCGTGGTATGCATAAAATTGTTATTATTTTAATAATTTGTGATTAATAATATTATATTTGAAGCAAATCATAACTAAACGCACAAAATGGCTGACAATGGTAACATATTGATCTAAAACAAATACGCTACGTTCGTATTAAAGACAGTAAAGTTTATCGCCCTTCACTTAAAAAGTCGTTAAAACTCTAGAGTAGTTTATTGACTTATGGAAAATCACTCCACCTTCAGGAGCATTCGTGCAAATCCAGAAAAATGCAAATATGAATAAGCTATAGAGTATTACACAATTCTTCAGAGATTAGCATCTGGATGGAAATTAGTTCCACGTATTGAGAGACTTCGAAAGGCTGGGAAATGATCTGAGGACAGTAATATTTACCATATATCTTGAGAACAATAAAAATAACTTAAATGCAAAAATCACAACAGAATTATCTAAATAAAGAATATATTATGTATATTGTTGATGTATTTTTCGTTATATGTATGGTTTGCCAGTTTCGCTAGGACTATCACATTTATCAACCGTTAAAAAATGACCTGTCTGTAATCGGTAAAAATAAAGTTATAATCTTCGTAAACATAGTACATTTTTCCAGTAAATTATTTTAGTGATGTTCAGAATTATAATGACGTGCCAGTGCATTCATCTTTGGAACTAGAACCAGGTTGAATAATTTATTATACATCATCATCAGTATCATTAAATTCTTGATATGTACTCTCAAGAAGTGTACAGGATACTCTGATAGTACTACATGAAAGTTTACTCCATTACTAACTTCCTATCAACAATTTTCCTCTAAATTAGTCTGTTGTTTGTCATGACTAATACAGTACTGTCAATCTTATATTCAGTCTTGGAAGGTCCTTCTAACTGCATTACTCCTACTAGATGTTGCTCTTCCTCTGTGTCTTTCTTACTACGCACACATTCCTACCCATGTCAAGTTCCTTGTTCTTTCTTAATATCTTCATGTTTAAAATGATTTTTCCATCTGTTCACTTCCCTTAACTATTCTCAGAACTCTCATATCTGTAGTCCTAGGTTCTGTAATTTTTGATCAACTGTTCTATTTCTAGCGCCCAGTCTCCGGTCCATGAGTAAAATTGGTTTGAACATTGTCTTCTGTTCTTCTTCCTTAGCTTGTTGAACTTCTAAAGTTCGTTGCTGCGTGCACCAAATTCTTCCATTCCTTCTGTCTTAAGCTATTTCTTTCTGGTCATGTATTCCCAAATAAGCTGTCTTTTTACTGATTGTCTTGTATACATTTCGTTTAATGTTTTGACTAATTTCTCCCTTATTCCCCATAAATTGATTCATTTCACTTTTCACGATACCGGATTTTCTTATTCTCTTGTCTATTTAAAAGTTTAATTTACCACCTTCACTAAAAAGTGTGCCTAAATGGCCAAAATATCTTATTCGTTCCATAGGTTCGCCATAAAGCATGCAGTTGTTGTTGTTTTCAATATCCCTGCATGTTTTTATTGTTTTTGTATTGTTCATTTTAATACCAACTTTATTACAGCAGGTATTCCAATTGGCTAAAGAATCATAAAAACTTGTACTGGAAATACTCAATGTTATCAACTACATAAATGAGAGGTGAGAAATTCTATTTTTCTTATCAAATTTATGCCACTTTTCTTCATCATGCGATCCATATGGATAATGTGCATCCTTGTGTTTACTTGGGATTTCACATCGTAACACCACCAGGAAGTCCAAAGACTCATCGGGGATTTGCAGCATTTTGAACAGCTTTTTTCTTGGTACCTTGTATATGCACTGAGGATAAAATCACACGATACTGTAATGCTATAGATTTTTGTGGGCCCTCTCTCTCTCTCTCTCTCTCTCTCTCTCTCTTGCAGGGTAGTCGATGTAATGTGTGTGTGTGCAAATCTTCCTCTACGTTCCTCCAATGAGAAGAAAACAGCTTAAGCCATCTTCTACCTAGTTCGGTTAATCGTTTTAGGTTCTGCCTACTCTGAAGTTCTTGATAATGAAGATGGTATATCTCTACTCTATACCTATTCAATATGTACTTCCATAGCTGTTATTCACACAAACACGTTTTCTCCAGAATTACTGAAATCCCTAGCAACATCTGGCTAATACTCAAAAGCTAATTATCTCATTCCTGTTTGCAGAGGATCCTAGATTTCTAAGTTCCATTTCATTTGAGTTTCATATGTTCATCAAGAATCTCATCTCCCTTTTACCATCTTTTACTTTAGGGTGTCGAGGATTTATTAATCAAATTACAGCGTATGATTTTGTTTATTATTTTATGTATTATTCTTATTTTATTTTTTATGTCATTAATATAAATTGGGCCTTCATTTTACGCCAGTGCCTTCGGTTCCCAACTAGTATATAAAAAAAAATAAAATAAATAAAAAAAAACACTGCTAATACGCATACTCTGCTAATACGCATACACTGCTAATACAGTTCAACTTTCTGCACTCCTTTTTCCATAACCCACATATACGAGTATGATAATAGCATGTCTGTGACGAAATAGAATTAAAAATAATCTATGGGAATTTAAAAAAAAAAAAAATGTATTGTATGTATGTATTTTATGCAGTTTTGTAATTATCTTATTAAAATGTACTCGTTTTAGCTGTGGCACCATACAGTGAAGGCTTTGTTAATAAACACATTATTCAATACAGATTGGTAACGAGCTGAAGATATATAATTGAAATTTTTCTGCGTTTTTAATTAAGAAAAATCTTTAAATGTTTGATACTTAACTTCCTAATATTGAATTTATAAGTATATAATATTTGCATATCATAACAATGAACACTATCGATTTGTCTATAAATAGATATCCCGGATATCCTGGTTCGTGGTTATCAAAGGCCTAGTTCCTTGTAAAAAAAAAAAAAAAGGAGGGGGGGGCACAGCAATAAATGTAGACATTCAGTAGCTGACTGTATTGTCAGCTACTGAAAATTGTAAACACTACGCAAAATTGTAAACACCGATATTTACCGAGTTTTAGTTTTATTTTCTTTTATGTTTATTTTTTTCAAAAGTAGGTCATTGAAGATTTCCTGAATTTCGAAATACTTGACGTGTACTCTTGCGTGTTAGGAATGAAAGTATCATTTAATAAAACGAATGTGTTTACCATCCGAAAGCAGTTAAAAGTGAATTTTATTTTATTGTTTTTTTCTCATTTGAAAACTATATATTTTATTACCCAACAGCTTTTTCGACACGGAACAATTATAACATCGTTAACAACAACAAAAACTTGCTACACGCTAAACAAAAAACCAAAACAAAAAATAATATATATCTACAGCGTGAAATATCGTGTACATCTGCTGAAAATTACTGCGAAAATTGACGTCATTAACATAAAATACGTGTGTGTTTACTTTTCAGAAAATTGCTGATGTGGCGCTGCATAAACGCTCAATAGAAGCGTGACAGAAGGCCAGCTGTGATATACAAAAGACGGTGTGACCGCTTAACCATTCATACTTGGATAGAGACTGCATCAAAATGTGTATAAAACAACGGTAAGAACAACAAAAAGCACCTCAAGGATATGCGTGCAATATAACAGGAATATAATATTTATTTGACCTATTAAAAAACATAAACATATATTCACGAAAGGGAATATTGTGCTCTCAGTTAGTATGGAACGAATTTAGGGCTAATATTTGTTAGCATGATAATAAAAATTATTGTTGTTGTTCGCTTGGAACATGGTCGTCTGCCAGTGTTGCCATATTTATAGATTCATCTGCAGATCTACTTATAACGGCTTTTTAGAGAAATCTACAAAGTTCTCTTGTCAAAGGCGAAGGCTTTGTGTACAATAATAATAATAAAGTGACGGGCTTCAGCTTGATAATCAATTTACGCGTTAGACCCCAAAGAGTTAGTTATTTTGCACGATAATATAGTTTTCACATAAATGAATAAAAGGTTAAAATCTATAGTACATTAATACCTTAAATGAGTTAAAAGATTATTTTATTTTATTTTTATTTATTCTTTACATTTTTAAAATTGTATTATTATTATTATTATTATTATTATTATATAAGCACCTTCGGAGAATCAGAGACTCATTCAGGAAGGGCCACCTTGAAGGGGTAATTTCTTAATACCTAATCATACTTCGCTTTGAAACCATTCACCGAAGACGCGGCCATAATGTCCACTAGCAGCTTATTCTATTTATTCACCGTAAAAAGAATCTGGACCTCCTGCACTTCGTGATCATGTCCTTACAGTTCGTAAATAATATTTATTCATTCTTGGCATATTTTATTTATTTGTTTATTTATTTTACACATTCACCTTATGCGTAAAATAAATCAATAAACTGTTTGTGGATAGCCTATATTATATAATCAGAAAAGAAAAGAAAAAAAAAGAATAATAAATCATTTATTTCTCAGGATAGTACAATAATTGTTCAAACACCCACCAGTCTCAAAATATGTTTATAAGCGAAAATATTGATGTTTCTTCAAATGCTTGTTAGTATATCCGGATGGAGCACAATTCATTTCGTAGTTATTTTCCGGAATCAATTTCTGATTTCAAATATTTTCAGATAGCAAAAACCACTGAATTAAAATAAAAATGAACAAATTAAATGTAAATAAATAAAAATAACATCTACGATGTTATTTTTATATATTTATGATTGACTTTATACATACTCTTGTTTCGTTTGTGATGGATGTGACGTAATATTTTCCATGGCAACAACAGGTTCTGCTAATGTGGCTGTATGTATGTTTCGTAGGCGAGATGTCGTAACACAGATAGTAGGCGGTCTATTATTTTAAGATGGTTGTTTTAATTGATTTAAGCATTTTGAAGAAAGCGGGAAAGTTCTCGAAGACGATTGGACTTTTCACATCTCGAGTGACAAAGAACAGAACGTGTATGAACTATCATTATTGTTTAATATTTCACACGGAAGTTGCCAGGACATTGAAACATTGGCTATTGAAACAATGCTTCAATAAATGGCGTTACATATTTGTAACATCCTCTTCTCCCAGCGTTTTTTCTCTTCGGATTTTTTTTTCTATTTTTATTAATTTTATATATTTTTGTAATTTTATACATAATTCGGAAATCCTGCTCTAAAGAGTAAACATGGAACTTTTTCAAGCCACTTCAGACCTCCAATAAGCAGGATAGTAGCCTAGCACCAGGGGATGAAATTCAACTTGTTCCTAAAGATAATCACTGATCACGGGTTCGAATTGACTACTGATCAATTCGAACCCGCAACCTGTTTGTTAGAGAGTGAGTACTGTGCCTAACCAGGCCAATAGATACTCATCCTGGTATATATAATAAACCTATCCTAATATAAAATATAATGATAAATCTATTTGATTGTTTGTGATCTGTCCGCTACATTTATTTTCTTAATTTAGACAGTGATTATGAAATATTTAAGTATTTCTTTTTATTTTATTATTTTTAAATACTTTATTTATTTATTTATTTATTCTTATGGCAAAAGCAGCTACAGGTCAATGTCCAGACTAGAAAGCCAATCCAGGGCCTCATCTGTCACCTGGTAGATGTCCTGGAGGCCACCATCATGAAATTGGCGCCTTGCACAGTCATTCACAATATGAGTGATCGTCTGGGCCACAAGGGAACATTCACAATAAGGGTGGTCTGATAGTCTCCATTCATGCAGTAAGTAGCCACATCTGCCCTGGTTAGTTCTGATCCTGTAGATAGATGACCAGAAGGGCAAAACCAGGAGCACAGGGATCTTCAACCAGGAAACTATTTGTTGGAAGATTGTTGTACCAGTGTTCTCTCCACATGTCAGGTGTTGATGGTAAGGCAGCTGAAGAGAGTTCGTCCGTGGACCAGAAAGGGTTTCTTGATTTTAGGCGAATACTAGGTGGATTTATGAAAGTCTGATGCAGGGCAGGAGCAGGTTGCGCATTACTTTATTAAATATTTTAATCGAGGCTTGTCTTCGTATGGTGGAGCAATGTTAGATTGGACAGGCAGCCAGGGGAGAGAGTAGTATGTATTATTAAATGGTTAGGCAAAAGGAAGGAATCTGTATGAATTCTTCGAAGAGATAGAGGTTGTATTCCTTGAGGAAAACGGTATGACGAAGGTTTTTCCAAAGAACAGAAGAAGATAGACTAAAGGAAGAGGAAGTGAGGCTATCGGCTCAGGCTCCGATAATTCTGCAGTCGAACTGTGCATAAATGATGGCTAGCAGCTGTTCGTATTCTTACATGAATAGAGAAAAGTGGGGAATGGAGATGGCCAGTTCGGCTGGGGAAAAAAAAACCAAGCTTTCAGAAGCTGTGGAGGCTATGAGCGTGTCTCTGCGGGGAAAGGTGAGATGTGAAAGTCAATCCAAGAAGAGAAAACTAACTGATCTTGACTGGAAAGTGAAATATTATCAAAAAATAAGGGGTTAGTAAAGATCTTTCTTCTGGGAAATAAGACAATACAGTGTTGTGATAGCATTGATATTTACTAGATTATCTTTACCCCACCTGAGAATGGTGAAATCACTTTATTAAAGACAATGGCTATGGAAAACTTGAAGCGTGAATCATTTGGGTACTACAAGGTTTCTCGAATGCAGAAGAGGAATGAAGAAAAACTATGAACAGGAGTTGAGGTTAGTGAGAGAAGGTCATTGATGCATATTAGGAAGAGTATGGGTGAAAGCAAAGAGCTCTGGGATGCCTCAGCATTGGTAGATAGATGTGATGAGAAGAAATCGTCCACCATGACACGAAATGAGCGAGAGAAAGTTGAAAATTATTCAATTACAAAAAGCAGAAGGGATGGGGAGAATGAGATGGTGGCTTGGTAAGAGGACTTAGATGCCAGAATCGATCAAGTGCTGGAAATATGAATAACCTGTGAATTTCTCTAAATATTTCCATGGCTTGTGTCCAAAGAGGACAAGGTTTGCTGGAGCTTTACTATGGAGCAAAAGTAGCAGAATCCATACTGGCAATCATTAATGAATTGTGGGTCACCAGGTGGTGAAGAAATTGGCTGTTATCCATTACTTTGTAGTGAAGGCAACTGGATGAGAGTTTGAGCGTTTATCTCCCTTGAAAACGGAAATAAATGCTCCAACACGTATTTCACAGACATAATATACTAGCCTTTATAGTTCTTCCTTAGTTTGCCTTTCTGTCGCTTCCATGCTGTTCGGTGGATGCCACATGAATCTAATAGCGCGTATGGGTGATACAAGCTTGCTCTAAGTTCTTGAAGCTTACACTTCAAGAACTTAGAGAATTACGAGTGATATTTGAATCAGTAGAGCGGTGAATGCATCAAAGAAGACACAAGAGTTAAGAACCTTTGGTATGGGGTATCAGACTTGACAAAAAATAAAGAAAGAAAAAGAGCACATTTCATCCTTCTTAGGAAGGGTAAGTGGTGTTGTCCTGTTATATTGAGCACCCGAATGTTGGTGAAGTCGATTTTTTTCCCTGCGTAATATATAATTTCGAACTGTTTACTCCTTCAAATGGTCCAATTGAAATAAAACTAGAGATGGCTCCACAAATTTTCGTGAAGATTTCAATACCAAATATCAGTTATATCTGGTTAGCTACATGTGTGCGGAAGTAGAGGGACTTCCACAAGAGACAAACTGACCAAGATAACACGCATTTCAAACATAATACGCTAGCATTATAGTTTTTCCTTAGTTTGCCTTTCTAATTCCAATTTAATGTTAAACTGGCTTCATACCCTGACAAACCAACTTTCGGCTTGAAAGTTGGTTTGATGATGAAATATAAAATGGAACTTATATTTTTCGCCTATTTTAGTCATACCAGTTCGGCTCTAGGTAACATCTCGAGGCAGAATATATGACATACGCCAGAACATATCTTTAAGCACGACATTAAATATTTTAATTTTTATTTACTACTAAATTTTTTTTAAAAAAGTATGCCTCCATTTCCATCCTACCAATTTTCATAAACATTTTAATTGGGCCTTAAATTGTATTTATGATTGTCTTTTTTTTTTTTTTTTTTTTAAGAGATTAGAAATTCTGTAAACGTTACTTTGAAGCTACGTCGCAAGATTCGTCTTTGATTATTGTGCCTGAATAAACAGTTTAAAAAAAAAAAACGAACAAAGTGCTTCCTTGTATTGATTTCGCATGGACATTTAAGCAAAAAAGAATGGCTGAAACACAGAATATCCTGGAAAATACGTCTAGTCACTTTAACAACACAATACATTTTGTTTTTAGTTAACACACTTTACCCCTCTCACATGATCAAATTAGCACAATCACTTCATAGGATGAAAAAAAAAAAAAAGCCAATGATCCAAATCTCGCGCTGTTTCTTGGACGCGGTCCAACTCCTCCAAAACCAAATCGTAAAAAATCTGACAAATTACCATTAAACAACTTCCATTTCTTCCCGAAGTGATTAATTACATAAGACTGCCACAAGAGGCGCGATAGTGCATGTCATGCGCCAAAATGTAATTTTCGTAATATGTGATTTTATTGCATATTTTTGCTAGTATGTTTCTAAGTGATTGGATAATACTAAATTGAACTAGTGAAACATTAACATATACATTTTTAGTTTACAAATTAAATGAAGTATTGCATTCATATCATTTATTCGAGAAATATTTCTACATAGTATGTTTCGGTAAGACATTACAGTCCATAAAGTAATTTTTGTGTATATTTTGGCGCCTAAAATTTAGAATTGAAACATAGTTCTAGGTATTACTCATGGCAATAGGATGAACACTGCATATAAAAATGGCTTTTGGTTCAATTGTTATATAGTAGTTCCCCCCCCCCCCCCTTATCCGCGATCAACCCCGGTCCGAAAATATTAAATGGAATTTTCCAGAAATAAACAATTTACGTGGGTTGTTCAATAAGTAATAAGACTAATTTTACTGTGGCGAAACCACTCATCACAATATTAATTTCTGTGGAATAAAGAAATGTTGCTGTATGTATTAACAAAAGAGGTTGACAGATGGCGTATATACGGGCTGATGTGCCAGAGTGTCACGTGACTAAACGCAAGTGCTCATCGGCGCGCCTACGAGGTGCAACCAGTCTTCTAAATGGAAGCATTCTTGGAACAGCGTTATGCGATTAAATTTTGTGTGCGTTTGCAAAAATCGGCATCGGGCACTTTTAACAAGATACGCGAAGCTTTCCACGATGAAGCAATGTCGAGGGCAAGTGTTTTTCGATGGCATAAAAGTTTTAAGGAAGGAAGGCAAAATGTGGAAGATCTTGAACGTGATAACCTTCAACGTCCATCACAGAGACAATGATCAAACACAGCAGCGATTATCATCAAGCATGTCAAAAGGAAGCGTCCATTGCTGAAGAATGGCTTCTTATTGCACCACGATAATGCAAGGCCACATATTGCTGGTTGTGTAGTTGACGTTTTGCAGAAGAACAACACAGATATCCTACCACACCCTCCATACAGCCCTGATCTCGCACCGTGCAATTTCTAGCTGTTTCCTCAGCTCAAGAAACCACTAAGAGGCCGCCATTTCGAAAGCAACAAAGCATGTGTAAAAGCTGCGGAGGCGGTTTTGAAAGAACTCTCAAAAAACGGACTTTCACATGTGTTTAAGAAGTGGACGCGACGCTGGGACAAATGCATCGCGTCTCACGGTAGTTACTTCGAAAAAGACCATGTAAATGATGACGATTAAAGGTAATCTGTTTTCTGTATAAATATAGTCTTATTACTTATTGAACAGCCTACCTACGTATAATTACATCGACAAAGTGGATATTAGATCCAACATTATTTCAAAGCCGAATAGTTGTAGACTCTATGAAAGTTTCGTAAGTTGTCCTGAGAGCTTACTAGAATAGAATCTTCGGTATCCCCGAGTTGTCTTAGCTTGCACTACTTGACGTATTCTCGTAAGCTCTCAGGCCAACTTACGAAACTTTCATAGAGTCTACAACCATTCCGCTTTGAAATAATGTTTGATCTAATATCCACTTTGCCTATTTAATTTTACATCGCCCAAATGAAGCCGTATAGCTCTTTATTTTAGTAATAGACAATTCATAAGGTTTAAATTGCACACTGTTCTCAATAGGTAGCTGCTGGACAGATAACAAAAAGTGGTACATGGAGGGGCAAAATCGAGACGAAAGCAGGTGACTAGTGGTGTGCCACAGGTTCAGTGCTGGGACCATTGTTGTTTAATTTGTACATAAAATTATATAGGAAATAACCTGAAAGGAAACATTCAGTTGTTTGCTGATGATGCGAAATTAGGTAGAGTAATAGTGGAGAGCTTGCAGGACGATTTAAATAGGCTGTCAGTATGGGCAGAAGTTAATGGGTATCACTGGAATGTGGAGAAATGTAAAGTTATGCATGTTGGGATAAATAAATTACAAGCCGTTTATCACATTGATGGCACTGCACTCCTTATACCTGCTTGCCAGTGTGTTCTTCAACAACCATGTAATTTAATCTGCTGTTTTGGCCGCCTTTGTAACATGCTTTCTAAACTTCAGTTCTCTGTCTCCACAATAAACCCCAAGTCACTAGCGTCATCAACTATTTGCAGTTCAGCTCCATTAATATAGTACACAGTGTGTGATCTGATCCTCCCAAAATGCATCATCTTCCACTTAGCCACGTTAAACTCCATACCATCAGCCTGTTTAAGTCGTCCTGCAAGATATCTACATCATTTAAATTGACTATCGCTCTTCCCAGTTTTACATCATTAGCAAACAAGTGGATATTTCCTTTCAAATTATTTCCAATATCATTAATGTACAAATTAAACAACAGAGAACCAAGTACCGAGCCCTGAAGTACATCACTAGTCACCTGCCTTCTACTGGACTCAGCTCCTCCATAAACTACTCGTTGATAGCTGTCCATCAGCCAACCTCTAATCCAAATCACCAGCTTCGGATCCTTTCCCATTTGCTCCAATTTATGCAACAGAGTTCCGTGTGGAATCCTGTCAAATGCCTTTGCAAAGTCCAGCAGTATCACCGAGTAAGCATTTCCTTTTATCCAACTCCACCGTTTACTTTATTACAGAAAGTTAGTAAATTACTAAAGAACTAGCCCTCATAAAACCATGTCGCCCCTTATAAAATGTCGTATTGCTCTCCGCTCAGTTAATCACCACTCCCGATATACTGATTGACCTATAATTTGTTACTTCTGTCTTCAAGCTTCCTTTATGCAGTGGAATTATTTTCTCCCCTGTTTCCATTCTATTGGAATTTTACCAGAATTGAGGCTTAAATTAAACAGCTTGGTTAGAGGAGGTGCTAATTCTGTTGCACATTCTCATAAAATATGGGCTGATATGCCATCTGACCCTATGTCAGTGTTAGCATAAAGTTCAGCAATATCCTAAGCACCTCCATTTCTTCCATCTGTATTCTCCCATCAGTATATATATAGTATACCCAAGGTAAAATATCTTTCTACATCTTTATCTCATTCTGAGATTTTCATTTAATAAGGTCAAAGCACCTTGTGGCAACTCGTATAGGTAAATATAAGTTCTGCATTACTTCAACCTTAGTATCCATCTCAGGGTCTGGCTCCCACTGAAGACACACAGACACACAGTTGACCCTTGAACAACACGGGGGTTAGGGGGCCGACCCACCAGTGATGTTCGAAAATCCGCGTATAACTTTTGACTCCCCAAAAACATAACTACTAATAAGCTGCTGTTGATCGGAAGCCTTACCTATAACATAAACAATCGATTGACACATATTTTGTATGTTATACATATTATATGTTATACATATTATGTACTGTATTCTTACAATACAGTAAGCTCGAGTATTAAAGAAAAGCATAAGGAAGAGAAAATATATTTACAGTTATCGATACCGTAAGTTTACGTCATCTGTTTACAAGATGAATCGTATGTCTGTCAGTATCTACATCAATATTGTCTTAACAGATGCAAAACACTGTACACGTTATACGTATTATTAACTTGACATCAAAAATGAAAAGATAACGTGAAAAAGAAATTCATATTTATTTACAGGTAGAACGATTCATACATTGATAACGAAGCAGCAGCAATAGGATTGCTTAATGGTAGCCTTGTGCAATCCATACGATTGCTTCGCGGTAGCCTAGGCTATACACTAATGAATGAATCGTTATAAAATTATTTTATTCTAATTAATTAAATAAATTTAATTAAGACAATTAATGGTATTAATTCTGACCTCTTTAATAATAATTAGTATTGTAGTCGCAGTTGGTAGAGATGGAAACTTAGTTATATTAATTTATTATATTAATTATTATTAATATAATAATAATAATAATAATAATAATAATAATAATAATAATAATAATAATAATAATAATTAATAGCAGGTAATTTTATGCAGTTATGATTTAACACTACGTCTTTACGTTTGTTTACATTTTTGTCGACTGAGAATGGCGCCATGAACGGTCTGTAAGTGTTTGTTTTCGTAAGTTGATAAATTTTAACGTTTTATAATAGATGCGTATATTTTATGGTAGAAAATGATAAAATAGACTAGCATCTACATATATTTCATGAATTTTGACAAGTTAACCCTTTCTTAGTTTTTTCGATAATTCTAGTCTATGCGGTTCGTCTGCGAGTTTTTCAAATTGAAAAATGAAAAAAATCCGCGTATAAGTGGACCGCGCAGTTTAAACCCGCATTGTGTGTGTGTGTGTGTGTGTGTGTGTGTGTGTGTGTGTGTGTGTGTGTGTGTGTGTGTGTGTGTGTGTGTTTTCTTTTCTTTTTTTTTTTTCTGGAATATACCGAGATCGGCTCTGAAAAGTGTGAGACCGACTCTGGTAAAGCAACTAGCATCATAATGGCGAGGCGTGCATTGATGGATTCAAACAAATTGCTACTTCGGTGGCCAACGTCACGCCCCAATGTATTGGTTCACTTGTTCGTGATCAGTGTTGAAAGCTGGATAGTTACTTTGCGTCTTATTTCGTGATGTCTGAGAATGAGGAACAAGGTGTGTGTATTAAAAATTCTATACAAATCTTAAGACGACACTCAAAACACGCAAATTAATTAAAACAGTATTTCTGAATGATGGCGCAACAAGCCATGCATGATTTTCCGAGATCTTTCATTTTAATAAGCGAACAATAAAAACAAAACCATGCAGATCATTTTTTTTTTTTTCTGTCGTAGCACGAAGGTGTGGATGCATTACGAATACACTCCTGAAGGCCAAACTTACATGGAAGTCTTAAGTTATGAAGGGTTTTTACGAGTCCACAACACGCTAGTAATAGTCATCAAAGTTGCATACACTGGTCTCATACCCTTACTTGCTTTTGTCTTACTATTATTAGCCTTAGTTGTAATTCAAATCAATCCTAAAGAGACAAAATGTGTAGAAATTTATTGTTCTAAATGCCATTAATCTTGTGCTTTTTTTTTTAAGTTTTATATAGATAAAAATTAGCGTTTCTCAGGATTAGTATAAGATAATGGTTAGTACAAAACCGTATACTTATTAACTAAAAAAAAAAAAATTAAATATCAAAGACATCCCGCACTAGCTAAACTCAGTATTGTACTGCATCATTTGTACTCACTAGAGAGCGCTGTGTGAATTCAGTTTGTTTCTCGCCTTCAAGGCAAACAGTCTTATGTTTACATAATAGCACAATGCAAACAACCAGCTTTTAGTGATATACTGGAACACCTGGAGAGTGTCATTGATTCAAACAGAAGGAACCTCTATAACACATTTATCTCAGAGAAATTAGAGTTACCGGATGTTGTTTTCTTGTTTTGTTTTTTTAAATACACGTACTCTTTCCTACTCAAAAGTTTGGTATAATATTTATATGATTTTTTTCTTCTGAAATGCGATTTTTTTAAGGTAAAATATTTTAGAAAGATTTAGAAGGATTTTTTAAGAAAGAAATTCATTAAAAAATCAGACTGTATTTCTTTTAGAAACCCATACGGCATGATCTATTTTTTAAGTATTTAAATATTCAATAGTTATATTTAAATGTAAGTCTTTAGTAATAAAATTAATATAAAATAAATGAATTCATTATTTACAATGACTGTGTTACATCATGTGGTTCCAATTTGTTATGACCAGTCCAACCCATAACAGATTAACGTATAGTACATCAAGGATGATTCTAAACTTGAAAACCTACTCTTAGAGCCGCAGCATAGCCTTATCATGCTAATTTAGCTCTTCAACATAATGCCAATTGAAGTTACCATTAAAAACAGGCGTATGGTCTATTTTTCTCAGTGAAGAATTTAGACCCACTTAGCCGTTCTAAAACCATTATTATACGTAAATTATAAGACCATATAATCTATGTATAATATGGTTTAAGATCTGAACTAACGGCAGACGATAAATAAAAGGCAAACGATGAAAAAAAGTACTTGACAAATAACAAAAATTTTGACTTATTTTAACCAATAAATTTTAAGTTCCTGTGATAAATGAACCCACTAGATATTAAATATTCTTTTAAAAACTTGTTTATAATAAAATAAATTTCTTTATCAGCATTCATCGAGTTTGAATCTAATGTTTAATCTGAATATTATTTTCCTTTTATTTCTTCCTTCACATGGAAAGGAACAAGGCGTATTTATTTATTTTTTCTTTCAAACTGGCTGTTGTATCTTTTGGCGAATCTTGGAGACTTCGTGAGACAGTTGCTATTTTTCGACTCGCTTGTTTATTTCAAGTTGGAGAGTACTTTCAGTGTGTGTGTGTGTGTGCGTGCGCGCGCGCGATAGTGTACAACGCACACCTGCTTTCTAGTCTTCTGCAGATGTGCTTGACTTGCGAGACAGCTTGGTGACCTCCATTAGAATGACTGTCTCTTTCATTCCAGTTTATACGCCGTTTTGCTTACGACCACGTGAGTATATGAAAAAACTGTGCTTATATATTTTTGCATGCTTTTTTTTTTCTTGTTTTGTTGTACGTGTTGGAAAGTGACGTTGCGTCTCTAACTGCGATACGGCAACTGCAAAAGTGGAAAAAAAAATTTTTTTTTCGAATAAAAAGCTGTATTAATCTACAAATCAGTAAATTTTTTTGGGGAAAAAATGTAATCGTTATCATTTTGGAACAAAAAAAAACGAATCTAAAAAAGGAATGGAGAAAAATGAAATTTTTTAAATTCATTTTTATTTTATCGGTTCTGAACATTAATAAAAAAACAATCTAAATAAAATGAATAATCAAAAAAGGAAAAATAATAAATAATTAATTCAAAATTGAAATGTCTGCAGGGAAAAACAATTTTGTATGTTTAGGAGGGAAAAAATAAATACAAATTTGTAAAATGATCCGTATATCTTTTTCAGCATGGTGGGATATCAAAAAATGCTGATTTAATATCCTACGTTCGTTTCGTACGGACTTTTATCCTACACTTCCTCGGTGATTCTGCATTTTGTTTAGCGAAGCGGGTAATAACTACTTTTAGGTCTGGTAATCAGCAAGTGGTATGTCACATGCTTTTTACTTGTTTGTAATGCTCCCCACAGTGAACCTTGGGGAGTCCCCGAAATCTGTCGAACATTCAAAATCGCAGTGTGACTTCAACCACCTGCCCATGTCTGAACTCCCTAATTCATCTGCAGTGAAGATATGCTATTTAACGTTCGCTTTTGTTTGTGTGTGTATGTGTGTGTGTTCTTCTTCTTTTTTTTTTTTTTGGCAATATTCATTGGAAAATTAATATTATTTTATCAGAGTGACAATGAATTTCTTACATTGTGCATCTTACATCGTGGTGATGTAAACTTATGCTGCATTTAGATATATATTACATAAATACAATTCTTAATTTAAAAAAAATATATTTTTTTAAATTGTATTTATTTCTTTTATCTGTTTATTTAATTTTTTTATCTGATTTCCACGTAAGAAAAGGTTGTAAACTCATGGTATCGTAGGTGAGCTAAGAAAAAGCCTGAATTGGCTTTCTCAAGCTACTTCAGCCCTCCAGTAAGCGGGGCAATGATACCCATCTAAAGGCATTTCCAAAACCTCCATGCTCATCCGCACTCTGTTGGTTGGACAGCCGCATTTATTTACGTATTTATTTATTTTAAATACTTGGCTGAAACTATTTTAACACGTTAATATCCCCCAAATTAATGGGACACCTCTTTTTTTCAGATATCTGGGAGAAAACTTCCTCTAATCCACAACTCATCGCATCTCAACAACTTGAAACACCACTTCAGGAAAAATTTAAAGAAAGTTATCCAAATTAATTTTTAAAAAGTTATTTAAGTTATTATTGTATGTAGTAAACATGATCTGTAAAACAGAAATCGAATACACATTTTAAGAACATTGGAAGGGAGAGAGAGACATCGAATATGGAAGACTATGACTGATTAATATTAATTTAATCTCTCTTTTTTTTTATTCAAAAAAAAAAAAAGGAGGGGAATTTACTCTCAAGTTGGAGGATAGAAGTTTAATCTAATTGTTCCTGTGTTTTTAGGGCTAGTTTTGTGAAACACCATAACCAATAAAGTACAGGGTGGCCATAAAATAACTTTCCTTCTTTGGAGGCATCTGTAGCTAAAAACAATAAACGGAATGAGACCAAATTTTATATTGAGACTTTTGAAGGCATGGGGAGATGAATTCCGCGGAAAAAAAAAAAAAAAAGATTTAGTACCAAAAGTCCCCGATAGGGGAAACTTTTTGCGCTTGCGGAGCCGAAAGCAGTCAAATATTTGCATTAAACGCAGTTAAAAAGGATTATGCAAATTTTACTGTGCGTACGTGACAGCAGCGCCACCAATTCCACTTATAAAGGGATTGGGAACATTCAGGCAGTTATTCGAATGACTGACGAATTGTGCTCAATATGCGTCCTCCTCAGCGTGCTTTACTTGTTAAGTTGTTTTACCTTAAACAGTGCAATGCCGTAGCGGCCCTTCGGGAATTTAGAAGGCTTCATAACCTGCGTACAGGTCCTATGTCAACTGTAGCCTGAGAGCTATGATTAAGAAGTTTGAAGAAACTGGATCACTAGGAGTTAGATCTGGCAGAGGAATGAGTGACGCGGCTGTCGCTTACACCGTCGAAATGTTATTATTCCATTTTATCTGCCTTTAACGTAATTATCCGCTTGTTTTCGGCTCCGCCAGCGCCAAAATTTCCCCTATCGGCTTTTAAAGGTACTAAAAGGTTTCGTACCAAAAGGTACTAAACCTTTTTTTCGTGGAAATCATCTCCCCATGCTTTCAAAAGTCTCAATATAAAATTTGGTCTTATTCCGTTTATTAGTTTTAGCTACAGATGCCTCCAAAGAGGGAAAGTTATTTTATGGTACCCTATATTTCTAGTTCGTCGTACGGAACATTCTATATCTATAAGAATAATTTTGACGATATATTAAGTGGGAGAGTTGACGGCAAGAATATACATACTAGGAGGAATGGCATCCCAAGTATATTTTAACACTGGATGTTAGAAAAAGCCATTGGTAACTTCAGATATGAAAGGCAACTAGAAATTAATGATAATTCACATAAAATATTCATATGTGAAGGATGTAAATATTTTACAGTGGCGATATCTTGCATAATTCAGAAAGCTAGAGCTCAGATGTTTGAAGAGGAGATCTCTTATCCATTTTCAAAAAGGGAAATAAAAGTGAATGGTTATTAGAGTGGAGTTTTCGATTTTTCTGTTGAGTCTCTCAAACAAGTCCCGACACAAATGTTTGGGTAAAGACGAAGAAAAAATTGATGAACAAACTGGTAAAGAGCAAGTTGCGGTTCAGGCCAAATAAAGCTTCGCTCTGAAGTGATTTTTAAGCCAAGTTCTGTAATGAGTCACTGAGCACTCTGTTGCAAGAATCATTTAGTGCCAAAATTCGAACTGCTACAACGATTTCAACCAAATTTGGAATACAGTGTTTCGCGATTATTGCAGAGTTGGACCAACCAAGAATGAGTTGTAGAGGACAAAAAGAAAAAAATAAATAAATAAAATAAATAAATAAATAAATAAATAAATAAATAAAAATTTTAAAAAATGCTGCAGGCACTATCAATCACAACGTCGATATCGATCAGTTATCACGTGTTTTATCAGACAAGCAGCATTTTATGAGTATGAGCTGCTGCTTGTCTGCCTGACATTGATGTTTTAATTATTGCAAATATAAATATCCCTCTAAAATTTGAACAGAAGAACCAATAATAGTAATAATAATTCTACTACTAATAAAGAAGACGTCATCTCCCCATTTTCAGTACTAGGCTCACTTTTTTTTTTTTTTTTTTCCACACATGAGATATTTTTATGAGATATAATTTTACGGATAAAAAAAAAGTGTATTACACTCATGAGCCAAAACATTATTATCACCTACCTAGGAGCGTGTTGGGCTCCCTTTGGCCGAGAAAACTAATTGCGCCCGTCTTGGCCTTCACTCTGTTACAACAATAACTCCACCAGAGACCACGGGATGTATGTTGATCTTTCTGGACCAACTAGACAGAAGACCTGCCGAAGGTCAGCGACCGAGCAAGACACTGGCGTCTACCTTTGACCCCACATATGATCACATAACATAAGCACAAATGTTCTATAGGATTCAAATCAGGAAAATTAAGGCCAGGGAAATGCTTGGATATGCTTATACAATGGGAGCCTTGTGACATCCAGGGAGGGGGAATTATCTTGCTGGGAAAGTCTACATCCATGCGGTCACATTGTCACCAATACGTGGTCCGAAACAACCCACAGGTAAGAATTAGCGTGTGTTCAATAGCGATGAGGATGAGAGCAGCTAGTGAAGTTCATAAGAACAATCCCCATAGCAAGATACTACCGCCACTGGCCTGTTTCCAGCTAACCGCGCAGGCATGCCGAAAACTGGCCTTTAATCGATGACCACCAGTATAGCATGGATTCCACACCTTAGATTCATTCAAAACAAATCTTTCCTAGACAGGTGTCAAGCAGTGTCGTGCTTAGTTATTATGGTATACATAACTAATCAGATAACATAATATGTGATATATGACAAAAGAAAAGGGGGGGGGGGAAGCTACTACAATCATTTTTTTAAAATGTCGATCCACCCAGGATAAGGTAGTAAACCATTCTCCGAACGCTTACCACCTTTTCAAATAAAGAAAACGATTCTATTTTTCACCAACCAGGAAAGAATAGTAAAAATTGATTTTTGTATGAGATCTTTGTGAACGAAAAACTTCATGCTTCACACTCAACGAAGAGAATTCACGTCTGTAAATTCTGTTACAAATATTGACGAAGTCGACGTGAATGTGTAGGATTTTATGAATTCACAAAACCATCCGGAAGTGTTCTCCCATAAATTAATATCGGATGTTTGAGAGAGGTACACACAATAAGCTTATGTGACGGTCACAGATTCCAACTAAAGGCTTTTCATATTATGGTGCCAAAAGCATGAAACACTTCAGAAAAAAACGCACACGATTTAAAGAACTTGCAAATAAAGGCTATGCAAATACAAATAATGTAGTATTTGTAATAAATGATTTTGTGATATATATATATATATATATATATATATATATATATATATATATATATATATATATATATATATATATATATATATATATATATGTCTCTCTCGATATATATATATATATATATCGGTCTCTCTCTCTCTCTCTCTCTCTATATATATATATATATATATATATATATATATAGAGAGAGAGAGAGAGAGAGAGAGAGACCGAATAGAAAAACTCGAAAATCAATGACAATGCACCATGCTCTCAATCCTCACAGTGACATTGATAGGCTCTATTTATCACGCAAAAAAGGAGGCAGAGAATTATTACAAGTAAAGCAAGTTGTTGAAGAAGAAAACGAAATCTGAATTATTATTATTATTATTATTATTATTACGGGCCACTCCTGGAAGTCCTTAGACTCATCGAGAGAGGCCCTAAACATTTAACATTCCACACAACTATTCGACATTCTCACGGGATCTATCATACCTTGCCTTGAACTCACTCCACTGTCATAGCACCCACAACAGACTGGCAGTTTATTCTACTCATTTACCACTCTAAAAGTGAAGAACCCAGCTCTAACACCCTTGCTAACCACACTCTTTCCCAGCTTCCATAGATGTCCCCTAGTTCTCCCACCACCAGTTCTGATCTCAAAAATATCCTCTGAATTAATCCTATAGAAAACCTTTAGCAATTTGAATGTCTCAATCATATCTCCCCTTTTCCGCCTATCAACCAATTTCTGCAACCCACAAATCTTCAACCTGTTCTAATAAGGTTCATTCCATAGACCTGCTATCATCTTGGTCACTCGCCTCTGGATCCTCTCCATTCCCTCCCCATCAAGAAGAAATCTAGGTGACCAAATCTAGGCACAGTAGTCGAGATGAGGTCTTATCAAGGCTCGGTACAGAGGAACAATAACTTGCTTGTCTCTGCTTGTCAAAGTATTTTTCAACAACCAAGTGAGTTGATGAGCTGATTTAGCCACTTTTGCAACGTGCCCCCTAAACTTCATCTCCTTATCCACCAACACTCCTAAGTCCCTGGCCTCATCAATCTCCTGGAGTACAGTTCCACCAATGTAGTATACTGCTGCTAATCTTTTCACCCCAAAATGCATAACCTTACATTTTGTCACATTAAATTGACATCCATTCTCCTTAGCCCAGAACTCCAATCTATCCAAATCATCCTGCAAGATTTTGACATCTTCTGCATTCACTATTGCCCTACCCAACTTTGTATCATCAGCGGACAAATGAATTGTTCCTCTTAGATCCTGTCCTATATCGTTAATGAACAAATTAAACAGCAGTGGTCCAAGAACAAACCCCTGCGGCACACCACTAGTCACAGGCCGTCTTTTGGAATCTACTCCTGAATAAACTACTCTCTGATATCTCTCCATCAACCACCCACCAATCCATCTCACCAACCCTATATCCATTTACATATGTTGCAGTTTACAGATTAGAATTCCATGTGGTATCCTGTCAAATGCCTTAGCCAGGTCCAGCAGTACCCATTACCCTTATCCAATTCAGCCGTCACTGTGTTATAAAACTTGAGCAAGTTACTGAGGTATGATCTACCCTTCACAAAGCCATGCTGTTCCCTGTACAGTATCTCATTTTCATCAATCCATTCCTGTATTTTTCCCTTGACTACTTTCTCCAAGACCTTGACAAAGAATCTTGATATGCTGATTGGTCGGTAATTTGCAACAGTAGTCTTGAATCCTCCTTTATGCAGTGGAACTATTTTCCCCTCTTTTCACACCTTTGGGACTAAACCAGACCCGAGACTTAGATTAAATAACATCGTCAAGGGCACTGATAATTCTTTAGCGGCTTCACGTAAGACTCGTGCCGGTATACATCCAATCCCACAGATGTATTCACATTAAGGTTCGGTAATAGACTATTCACCTTCACTTCATTCATCACAATTCCCGTATAAACTAATGGTTCCTTCATTCTTTCAATGTCACAACCTGGATGATATACTCTTGCAAAGTGTTCGCTCAGTAATTCCACTATATCGACTGATTCAGTGACCTCCTTACCATCGGCATTCCTTAAAATCATTCTGCCGTGTACAGTTTTTTTTTTTTTTTTTGCTTCCAGCATATTGAAAGAACTGTTTGGAATTCTCTTTAGCTTGCATAGCTAGTTTCCTATCATAATCAGCTTTTGCTTTTTTTTTACCACACTCGTTACCCTTCTGGCTTGCGCTTTATACCGTTCGTGTGCCCTGCAGGTCACCTTTCTCTTTAAATTCCCTCCACAGTTGTTTCTTTTTTGCATGTCAAGCTTAATGGTGTTATTCATCCATTTAACCCCTACTTGTTTTACTATTCGGACCCTAGGTATACAATCAGCCATAACCTCCTGTAAATGCTCCTTGACTACTTTCCATGCTCTATCGACATCCAGCCCTTGCAGTTTTACATGCCATGGCACTGAACCAAGCAATCTCCTAAGCTTGTCATACTTGCCCGCACGGTAATTCCATATATACTCTGTCTTAATCGAAAATTCCACACCTTTAGCCACCTCCCTTATGATCACTCTCGCCAATAGGTGGCAACATGGTCATATTCATTACAGTCAAATTCTCAGATGCTATTACCACGTCAAGCACTCTCAAACCCCTAGTATTTTCAATTACATGCTGTCTCAGATAGTTATCCCTTAATAATTGAATAAAATCCACTTCCTTCCTCACATGTGTTCTCTCCTCGTTCCAATGAATGTTACCATAGTTGAAATCCCCCATAATAATTACCCTCCTTCCACTCATTTCATCAATTTGTTTATGCATACTATCTCCACCATCTATTACATCACTTGGTCTAGCAGCACCCAACTGTATATTTTGTTCTGCCAGTCTCAATCTCACATCAAATAGCCTCAAATGAGCTCTTTTCACTATCCTGCAATACAGCTTCAATTCTCCTTTGCTGCAGTTCATCAGCTATCATCAATAACACTTTATTCTCTTTGTCCCTCCTAAACACACTATAACCTACACATTCTATCCCAATAACTATATCATCTTCCGTCAGCTATGTTTCACTAATGCCAATAATCTGTGGCCAGGAAGAGCCAATGAAGGCCAAAAATTCTTCCTTCTTGTTCCTAATACTCCTGGCATTGGTATACATGAAATTCAGAGGTCCCTTTGTCCCACCCCTATCTTGATGCGTTATTCTAACTATCCCATTCCAATTACTTGTCCTTAGTACTGGCTCGGGTACATTATATACATTCTTACACTCAACTGTCTCACTGATGTCCGCATATCCCCCTCCCCTTGGTAGTTCTAGTTTCCCTGGTTCTGCACATCCATTTTCACTTCATTCAGCAACACGTTTTCCAGTCTCCGCCCACCAAGTCCATTCAAATGCAGGCCATCCATCTTGTATAAATCCTTTCGTCCATCAAACTCATTCCACACGTCCACGAATTCCACACCACACTGTCTGCATAACCTGCGCATAAAGTCATTTGCGATTATGGCCCTCCTCCTAAACTCCTCTCTGTCGTACTGCGGCAACAGACTCACCATCCTAACTCTGTCACTCTTTTCTTATGCTACCTTTCACAATACTTTCAAGTCCTCTCTGATAAAAAATTTATCTCCTTTCAATTCATTCGTACCCTCTAATACTCTCACTTACATCCTTAAATTTCGCACCCGGTAAGTACGATTTAGTTAAACTGCCATCTATCACACTTCTTAATAACGAGTCACCATACAACACACATTATCTGCAATAACAATGGAGAAATTTCTAATTGAAGTAAGGAAAGAGGTTTATTTAAACCCATGGAGACAAAATTGGAGTACAAGACCAACCAAATAAAACTGAGAACTGAAAGATGGAAAAATAAGGCATTGCATGGAAAGTACCTTCATAGCATAGAGAACAGCGCTAACAACAACTTGACCTGACAATGGTTGAGAAATGGGGCACTAAAGAAAGAAACAGAGTCGGTAATGTTTGTAGAACAAGAACCATTAAAATCAACGTTATGAAGGCAAAAATGCAAGACGACAGTAAATGCAGATTGTGCAAAGAGAAGAAACGGTAGACTACATTATAAGTGGGTGCAGCAAAATCACACAAAGGAAGTACAGTAAAAGGCACGATAATGTAGCTACGATAATGCACTGGCATTTATGTAAAAAGTACAGGTTTAACGTATCTAAAGACTATTGGAAGCATAAAATTGACCAAAAAGATTGAGAAAGAAAAAGCTAAAATACTCTGGGATTTCAAAATCCAGAGTGACAAAAGCATGGAATGTAATACACCCGATATCACAGTGGTTGAAAAAAGGTGAAAACAAGGGTGTTCAGTTTATCGAAATATCAGTACCGGATGATACCGAAATGACAAAAAAGAAACAGAAAAAATTGCAAAGTATCGCGAGTTGCAAGTCGAAATTGAACGAATTTGGCAAAAGAAAACGAAAGTTGTCCCCATAATGATAGGTGCTTTAGGCGCCATCCCCAGAACATTGAAAAAACATCATATAAAAACAACATCTAAAAAACATTATATATATATATAATAACATAAAATTTACAACTCAAGTTAGATGGATTAAAAACCGGGCAGTTGCAAAAGATCGTTTTTTCGGCACAACATTCCTATTGGGTAGGGCTCATGTTAAAAATATCAAGCTATTTTAAACCTGGTTTTACTCCATTTCCTAAGTAAGCAAACAGACAAACAAGTCAAGTTTGCGCCTGCAAGTGTTGCAAGTCTAGCTGATCCTGCACGTAGTGCAAGAACAAGGCAACTCATGGTAAAAGTAGAATAAGCTCTGATCACTAATCTTAATATTTACCCGTAATGCAAAGCACATCTCATGGAGGAGATGTATGATGCTTTATATTAAAGGCAAGAGACCACTACCCAGACCGGTTTCGACCTTATGAATAAGTAAAGCCGTCTCTAAAAATTCGGGCGATCCCTAGGCCACTCAGTTGTGGGCGAAAGACCGTCCATCTCAGCGTTGGCTCCACTCAGTGATGGCCTTCCACCCACCACCGAGCAGAACCGCTCATATTCCGAAGAAAAGCATTCACCGACAAAGCCCCTCACCAGGCCGTGCCGGAAAACACTTCCCCGGAGACTCAAATTGCTCCCTTAAGGCAAAAACCTTAAGAGAGCGAACTCATAATAGCCCCCAACCGGTTTTGGCCTTCATTGAGGTCTCATCAGTGAGAGCCAGGCTAGAAATACCAAGATTTTAGTAATACAGAGCTTATAAGTATTTTACCAGAACAAGTTACCATAAGGTGTTTTAACCTTATTAAATAAAAATCTCAGGAGGAGATATAAATGTAGAAAGTATTTTACCTTGGGTATAATAAATGTTAAAAATACCAAGCTATTTTAAACCTGGTTTTACTCCACAAAAACTTGACTTGTTTGTCTGTTTGCTTACTTGGGAAATGGAATAAAACCAGGTTTAAAATAGCTTGAATAAGGTCGAAACCGGTCTGGGTAGTAGCCCCTTGCCTTTAATACAAAGCATCATACATCTCCTCCAGGAGATGTGCTTTGCATTAAGGGTAAATATTAAGATTAGTGATCAGAGCTTTTATATATATATATATATATATGTGTGTTTTATTTATATATATATATATATATATATTAGGTTAGGTTATATAGGTAATGTATATATATATATATATATATATATATATATAAAAGCTCTGATCACTAATCTTAATATTTACCCTTAATGCAAAGCACATCTCCTGGAGGAGATGTATGATGCTTTGTATATATATATATATATATATATATATATATATATGTGTGTTTTATTTATATATATATATATTAGGTTAGGTTATATAGGTAATGTATATATATATATATATATATATATATATTAGGTTAGGTTATATAGGTAATGTAGTATTATATATATATAATGCTACATTACCTATATATGTATATAATACTTACATGTATACACAAATTAGCAATAAAATAAAATTTACATTTACAAATGGAAACTTATTCTCTTTGCAGTCCGATCAAGAACAGGGTCATTAACCCTAGACAATGACAATTCTAATAATGTGTTGACATTGTCTTAGAGCAGTTTGTTTTGTTTTTTATGAAAACCATGTTGAACGAAGCATTAAATGTCAGTCTTTCAACTCTTCAACGATCAAGTCAAAAACCTTCGGCATAACAAATGACTTTTTATGTGCTATCTTAGCGACCTAGTTTGCGTTTAGTCTCCTTAGTAACCAGACACTTGAAATCGATAAACAGAGGACTATTACGTCATTTTACAAAGAAATTAAGGACAATACTTATAGGTTTGGTGGTCCCAGAGGAATATAAATGGTTTAAATGAACATAAAAAATTTAGTAAAGTTTAGTTAATGAAGATGATATGCAATACTTAATTCAACTAATTTCATTTTATGTAGCTTCAGATATATTGCACACCAACCTACGCAGTCCTACAAATACATGTATTTGTATAATAATAATGAAGATTTAAAAATAAACTGCAGACGATACTGACAAATTAAATCAGAACATTGCAGTGATAATCTTTATATTACAGACTAACTGGCTCTAAAGTGTTAATTAAAATTTGTTATTAATTATCCCGTTTTATATTTTTTTCAAAAAATATTTTTCATATTTATTTTTTATAAATATTTTTTCATTCCACTGATAATAAATATTTATTTACACGCGTCGAGAATAAATAAATATAACGGTAATAAGTAAATATGCTGTGTTAATTTTAAAAAAAAATTATAATTATTCCTTTTAATTTTAACACTTACAGAATATCTCTTAGCAATGTCAGCTTTGAAAAATATCCAATAAATTCAGTTCATTTAGCTGACGGATATTTTGATCACAACTGGAAAAACAAAGGATCTTTCGGAATTCGATAAAGGGCTTACTGTGGACGCCCGTCTGGCTGGAGCCACGATTTTGAAAACAGCAGAGCTGACTGGTTTCTTAAAAGGTGCGATATCCCGCGTGTTTAATCAGTAGAAAAAATAACCTATATTGCAGGTCTAAGAAGAGTAACTGTGGTCCTAAGACAGTCTGTCAGGAATGAGATCGCCATCGTCTGAGAAGGCTTGTACGGACAAACAGAAAATAAGCTTTTTAAAAAAAAAAGTTTCGTGTGTGTGAAAAACCAACCGTCGCTAGGAATAAACTTGGGTTTTGTGGGATTTCAGAGTGAGGTTTAAAATTGCATTTGTTATCAGTGTTCTTAATGTCTCGTAGTCACGAGAAGGCGCGGTGTTCTTTTGATCGGAAAAGATGATGCTTTTAAAAGAATTTAATTAAGGGAAAAGAGAAAAGGAGAAAAAATAAACTGAATCATTTCAAGGAAATCGGATTCTCTGTTGTTTTTGTCGAATTTTTAAATCGATTTTGTGAGTTTCAAGCATCTCTGGTAGATCAGTTTGGGAATGGCTGCAGCTGCTCAATCGAATTGTGTAATCCATTCTATCTTCAAATCAATTCCCCTTCAGAATGCTTTTCTCTTGGGAAGAGGCAAAAGAAAGTTACCGAGGAATGGAATGGTATCGAGTAAGGAGAGTAAGAAATAACTACTGGACATTCAGATGAACTTTGCGCAGAAAGCCAAGTAACGGAAGATCAACTGCAAGGCCATGTCCGACCTACTGAACTCGATTGGCGTTGACGAATGGTTCTGTCATAATCTGATTCGCAAGAGGCTTTTGGATGAAGCAGACCTGTGAAAAGACAGCAACCTTGGCCTGAACAACGCTAATTCGGAATACTACTCAAGTGTATTAGACTCTTCGAATGTTTCTTCGAATGCTTCTTGTAGCATTTCATACATCACTGTGACGTCTTACTAAGTTTGTACTTTATGTAAACGTGGATAGAAATGTATGCTTCATACGAGATTATTCGACTCACTGATGAGTCGACTTTCTTTTCTGACAGTTTTAAGTCAAGATATTTTCCTTACTGTCAGTATAGAAAAATATTAATATAGAAAAATACTGTTAAAATTTTTATACAATTTACGTATAATATCATATTTATTTATTTTTATTTCTTTATTTTTAATTTATTTTTATTTCTTTATTGTTTATTTTGTAATTTATTTTATTGGTTTGTTTTAAATTTATTTTTATTTGTTTATTGTCCGCGCGGTTAGCTCAGTGGCTGTGCGCTTCGCAACCATATGCCTGGGGAAGGAGTGTCCTAGGTTCGATTCCCGTTGGTGACGTGAGGAGCTCAAGGATCTTCCTCAGCCATAGCCAAGTTAGCCAGACGTGGGCAGTAGGTTTTCCCCCCAGTTTATTGTGGGGGTTTTCATCCTGCAAAGCAGACAAACTGGTTTTGAGAACTCAACACTACATACATAGGATACAACGGGGAGTAGGGCTGACCACCTTTTCCTGTGAACGGTTTGAGGTCCGATGATTAATAAACCCTCGACACCGCAAAGTAAAAAGAGGAAAAGGAAGATGAGATTTGTTTATTTTTCATTAATTTAATTTCTTTATTTGTAATTTATTTTATTTGTTTGTTTTTAATTTATTTTTATTTGTTTATTGTTTATTTTGTAATTTATTTTTATGTTTTTATTTTTTCATTTATTTTCATTTGTTTATTTTTCATTTATTTATTTTTACTTATTATTTATTTATTTATTTATACAAAAATTGCGAAAGTTTTATGACAAAGAAAAAGATCTATGACACTCTCTAACGGAAGGAAAGATTTCTGCAAAAAAAAAGATATAATTATCAAATAACTTTGCACACAACCAGACATTTATATAAAACGTTTACAACCATAAAAATTTTTATTTTATTTTTTTTAAATCCTTAAAAACAACGCTACATCTTGTTTGTGCGAAGCACTCTTTCCAACAAAATTTTAAAATTCCTTTAGTTAACTTCATCAGTATCACAAAAATAACGCAATGTGCGAATAGTTCCTGGATCATTTCCAATATTTCCCTCTTTCGGCATTCAATGATTCATGTAAACCTACATCCTGTTTATTTCAGTCTTTCTGCAAAAACGTACACTTTAATCTCTGGCTGTAAAAGTGGAAAGTTCCCGAACACCCTTGTTTTGAAAGATTTATTTATGATACTTGGATATAGATAATTTTTACTCAATGCGAGGTTTACAACCATGGAATAGAAGTGTGTTGTAAAGTTCTAATCTTTTATTTACATTTATAATTTGCTTTTACCTTCGTTGTCAGACACCTTTTATACAGATACCAGTGTTGTCAAAACCTGTTTTTATAAATTTGCATTCACAGAATACTGGAATTGTATTTCATGCATGGCTACATTGAGAAACGTCTACAGAATTGTAACAAAGTAATTATAAAAATTATAGGTTTCTTCCTGTAGCGTACGCAGTTTTGAATGAACCAAACGAATATATTATAGAGCATTTCGCCATTTTTATTAGGTATTTACGATTGTATATTGAAATATTGCTCGTGCCTGCCTATACAAGTAATATTTATAGAACAGGAAATTAAAATTATAAACACGAATGTCTGCGCGATACCTTAAAACTTTATGTAAGTAGATGTAATTAAAAAAAAAGAAGTAGAGTGAAACCAATAATGTTTTGAATGGCAATTAACTTATAAATTGAGGATATATTTTTCCCATTACCATCACAACTTGAAAAACAAAATGGAATAATTTTAAGGTACAGTAAATTGTACTTGGCAAACCAACTGATAGTATCTTAAGATAATATATGACTGTGTTTTGACTATAATATTTAAGTAGAAGTAAATAAGCAGTTTGGTAGAAAAAGCAGGTGTGTTTTGATCTCGTACGATCGGCTGATGTTGGTTACGTTTCAGAGAAGAGTGTGAAATCTTATTATTATTTTGTTAACTTCGTTCTTGTACCGGCAAGTTCAAGACTTTTTTTCCCCCCACAAATTAAAGTTATATCCATTATAAATATAGCTACCTGATGTTAAAGTAATTTATATTTATACATAATTCGTAATGAAACTTTTGTCATTTTAGGCAAAACAAAATTGGTTATAATACATACATCAGAAACATATCTTTTAACAATTAACAGAGTTCTCTGTATTTGTCACATAGCCATCATAACTGTTCTTGCGAAAACGATAAAAATATCAACACTAGAAAATTTAACTCGGAACAAGTTTAATCTTGTATGTAAACAATAATAAGATAATATTTTACGTAATGTTTATTTTGATCATATAATGCAGTACAGTCATTTTCAATCCTAAGGTAAAACTCAGTTGAACGATTCTCGGTCCCCCCCCCCACACACCCTCTATATTCGAAATGCTAATAACCATTTCTTCCTGGTTTGGATGGGAACTAGTGGAAATTTGATATTTAGGATCTCTATTAAAATCTAAGTAAAATTGTATTTTACCACCGAAAAGGCACCCGATGCAGAGAAATACCCTTAAAAAGATAGAATTGAGTCCGGAACAGGCCATTTGGCCTATAAGCCTAGAAAGGAAGAAGAAGAAGGATCCCTATTAAAATTCTAAGTCTAAAATTCTAATTCTGATTCTAATAATAATAATAATAATAATAATAATACAATTCCAGGAATAACATGCATACCGAGAGACGGACGGACTGGATAGTCAAAACAAATCTAATACGTGATTTTGCAAACGACTGTGGAAATCTATAAGGCTAGCATTTTGTGTGTGCTAACTGCATGTGTTCTGGTCAGGTTGCCTGTTTGTCGGGATGAGAAACCTGAGTTTCTCGGAGAAAAAAAAAAAAAAAAAAAACACCTCCGTGTAAAACCAACTATCTCACTTTCAACACTGACCAAGTCTTTATAAAGATTCATCGCGTCCTAGATGGAATTGGAACCTAAGTCTCTTCACCCAAAGGACATCAGTCGTCTGTACATAAAACGTAATACAATACAATGCATCTATAATTCAGTTAAGCAAGTGAATGTTGTTAAGAATTTGTATGGATAAGGCATATTTAATTTGGAAAAAAATCTCCATCCAAGTAAGCGTTACATGTATTCAGGAATACTAAAAGATGATACTTGCTAAACGGGATTCTGTTTAATTCGAGAAAAAAGTCTGCACAGATCTACAGGCTTCTTTCTCGAAATCCAAGGTAACCTCACTGGAAAGTGAAAAGATTATTTTAATGAATCTTTTCATGCTTTTTATTAGTATACATGAGCCCTTATATAACCTTGGGCTGGATCCCAAAATCGTGACGGGTTTGGTTTCTTATTCTGTAACTAGAAACCCGTTTAGCACTGGTACCAAACCTGTTTCAGAATAATCTCGCCTGCTTTTTTTTTTTTTTTTTTTAAATCAAGTACTACTCGGAAAAAAAAAGCGCCGTATTCTTTAGAGATTAGCATGATTTTTATTTGTATACGATATATATATATTTATATATAGTGCTCATCCTTGGCTCACACCGGATTTTACTTCAAAGCATCTTCCTGTACCTTCCATTCAAACTGCTGACTTACAACTTAAATATAGACTGTGCATTGTCCATTTTCATTATATAATTGTCGTGTGGAATCATCTAACAGCGGATCTCTGTTCACTTCCGGACCACCAGCCGATTTTTCATGATTCACGAGAGATTTGAATCTAACTCAGTAAGTTGCATGAAGTAATTAGTCGTTCTGGCATTTTTGCACTTCCTCTTATTTTGACGCATGACATTTAAAAAAGCGATCGATCGTTTGCTTATAATGTAGATTACGGTCTTCGCTGTAGCAGAAACTTGTTCGCAGTTTCAAAGGCGAATTAGGAAATATTTTGCTAATTATTTGCACTAATAAAATAAAATACATAACTTCAGATTATGCATTCAAACATACAGACAAAATAGATGAGGGAAACTACATAAACCTAAATAACGCTGATTTGTGTTTTAAAAGTATAGTATTGAACATTCGCTGATAACTGTTTTGTGTTATATATCACGTGTATTACGGGTTACGAAAGTTATGTGAAAAATTTGAAAAATGGTCATAGATACAATTATTCTGATTTTAGATTGATTTAATTGACTTAAATTGATTTAAATCCGCCCACAACACACAGTTTCACCACAGTCTCAAAGCGGTTTAAGATATAAACCGGAAGTGCAGGGCAATTTAATTAGTTTTTAATGTTGGGCAATGCTTACCCAACATTAAAAATACATCTTGGAAATTTGGGTGGAATAATGAAGGTGGATAGAGAAAGAAAAAAAAAAGAGATAAAATGCGTACTTTCTAGATCGTGTGGTTGCTGTTTTGAAATTATCTTAATTATTCCCCAAGTTGTCTTAAAGCTTTGCTATTCCAAGTACGCTCTTCGTTTTACTCTTTCACATTGTTAACCTTTGGAATTTTGCCAAATAAATAGAAAGCAGGTGTGCTTAACATTAAGGAAGGACACATTCTCTGTAATTACTGAGATGGAGAGAAGTGATTAAATCATTTAATTTTTATCTAACATTCAAAAATGGACTTCCCTCATACCAACACGTTTTATGTTTCTCGCTTTATGAAAAAAAAAAAAAATAAGGAAAAAAAATACCCAGATATATAATGGAAATATTACATAGCAGAAATTGTAAATATTCTTAACTGAAAATAGTGAATTTTTATAGTACAATCAAAAGAACTTAACGCCACCTAGAATAAATTATGACGTCACTCCAAGATTAACCGAGTGATCAACTGTTTTCGATGTGAAAAGCAAAATTATGATATTCTCTTACAAACATTTAATCTTTTTCTTTCGTTTAGTTGCCGTTTGATGGACTTCCTGTGGCGGAAAGCCGATAATCTTTCTTATATAATCTTTCGAATAATTATCAAAATAGTTAAGTTCACATATTTAAAAATATATCTATAATTTATATCTTTGTATTAATTTATGTTGTAATATAAATTATTGTAAAGAAATTATGTTTGGTCGAATAAAGTTTGTTCACACACGACTATAAAGTGCTATAGGTTTGCGACCTCTGGCGGAATTAATGTTTAAAAAAAAAAACAGAAAGATTTTAATACTTTAAGCTGATTTGAATACTACTGTATTAAAAATATTCACAGGATACAAATGAATGAAAACTTTTTTTAAATTTAATTATTGCAACGATTCAGCCATCAGAAAAAAAAAAAAAAATCGACACAGTTTTAGCCGTAAGAACTTTTTCTTTCTATATTATTATTATTTAGGACCCGATAAAGTAAGCAGAAGCTTACTAGCCATGCAAAAAAATATACTCTCTCAAAAATCCAATTTTTAATGATATGTCCCAATAGGGACATATCATTATGTGCCGTGGTTGAAGTTATGTTATTATTATTATTATTACGTAACACCTCCAGGGAGTCCAAAGACTCATCGAAGGAGGGCACCTACTCTACAACTCTGTCTCCACCACTCAAATCCACCAACTACAATATTTATTATCAAATAAACAATATTCTGTTTTGTTCGATCTACAGCTAGTCGCCAGGTAGCAAAATCCACAAGCATGCGAGATTGGGCAAATGCGTATTTATTGAGCCGGGATTATTATTACTACTGGTAGGGTTAAGAGAAGTTCGTCTACTCTTCTCTACTTTGGGATGTATTTATATTTTCTTTTACAAATTTATGAATATGACATTTATGCAACAATTTTTTTTTGCATGATGTACAAGTGGGGAGGTTTCACATAACAACAAATTCTATAAGATGTTTTATTTCTTATGAAATTTCCTCTCTAACTTCAAGTGTGTGTGTGTGTAAATCACTTGTTCGTTTTTAGTTTTTTGTTTTAAGTTTTACCATCCATTAATTGGAGGAAGGATACAACTATTCGGTGATATCTGCTACTTATCAAGCCAGTCTTTACAGTTCCAACGCAGGGATGAATGGTCACTCTCACCAGCTGAAATCCAATAATCAATAAATAGCGCAATCTTAAAACGGCACATCCCAAACAGAACGACGATCGAACTCCCTCTTAGTTGCATGGTTATGCAACAGTTCCATCAAGCAATGCGCATGTCCTGAGTGGTGACAAGTAATGATTATCGACGATCTCCGAATCTGGAAACAGCTTTTCGTATTAGATAAGCATCTAATACGAAAAGCTTTCCAATATCCCACACTGTCTCGATGTGGTGGTACACATAACAAAATATATTCTGTACATGGGTGGACAAAAGTAGAATAAAAAAAAAAAAAGAAGAAGAAGAAAAGAAAAATAAACATAGTGCCTAAGATATGCAAAACAACATAAAGTTCTTTCACATAACCCTAACAGAAATAATTTTTTATTTAAATTTTGTAACTGAAATAATTTTGTAGATGATGAACAAAAAAAATTAAAAAATAAATAAAAAATAAGATTTAGTGATACGAACAAACTAGTTTTTAAATCACTTGTGATTTATTGGACATTTCTAATATAAATGTTCTGTGATCAGCTACAGTATTTCGATAAAGACTGCTGTATAATTAGTCATAAAAATAATTGGCTTTATGATGCACGCACGAACGCACAGCCACCTTCTTTACTGTCTTATGGAAAGATTAATACAAATTATTCAAAATAATAAATGCCAACCGCTTACCAGCGCCTTATAGTAAGTCCATAACGCGAAAATCTAAAAAGAAAGACCGTTATAGGTTTGATTCTAGTTGCCGACTAGAGGAATTTTTTCATGCTTTCAATGTTTGATGTGTTCTTCCAGAGACTATACTTTTTAATCTCGCAACTCAGTAAAATCGACTGTGGATCCCCACTATTTTAGAGAATAATACGAGTTAGGATAGGGAACACAAGATGGAGACTGGTGTCTACCGGAACCGCATTCCAAGTAAAATCTACAAATCGTCCGTATCCATGAACCCAATGGGTATAAATACATGATAGAGATAGACATCCAGTGATTTTTGAAAGTTATGGCTAAAAGAATTCCGTTTATGGTGGAATAAAAGATGATAAAGGATTTATTTTTATTTATTTTTAAATACCGAACTTATCCTTGCGAAAACCACATTTATCCTAATCAACCTTATGGAATATATCCGCATGACACAGTCTATTAACATGGAAGTGGATAGAAGAGAAAAATTTTTGCATTTTTAGTTACTTCATCAATGGAGAGATAGCACCAATCCACTTACGGATCTGAAGACCACACACACCACATATTAAGGACAAGAGGATTCAATGCAATGGCCAATAGTCATGAATCACGATCGGAAATAACCTGGTTTACGTAATAAGCTATTGTTGGTGTCAGAGTGTGCAAAAGGGCAACCGACTTTAAAAAAAAAAGTACGGGTGGAATGAAATGGCTATTTTAAGACATTTTTTCGTTGTTTCTATTCCTGAATACTCTCCGCGTATAGTGTATAGTACGCCCTTGAATTCAGAATAACCTGATCAGAAGAAACCGCCAGAATTGTTGGCAATCTTTGCATAAGTATTCTTGACTCTTTTTTCTTTTAGCTCTTTCAGGCTTAAAGGAAAATAGAGTCTGTGTTGCTGGCGTCATTGTAAGTGTGAAAAAAAAAGGGGGGGGGAAAGGAAAGAAGACGTTAAATTTTTTTTAAGTAATTTTGTTTAAAATATCCTTTCCTGCATATTTTCGATTGCTTATTATAAAATAAAAATGTTAATCACAGTACAATGACGAGTTATGTTGCAACGAACTCAGAAACCGTGTATGTATAAAGTTTGTTTAGAGTTTCTTTCTTACTGGAAGATTCTCTGAGTCTCTGCTGGTTGATATAAACATGACGTGTTGTAAGTTCTGATGTTATGGTAACATTGTTTGTGTATTTCTGTCATAACAACCACTGTGAAATGTTTATGAAACAAGAGCTCTCTCTCCTTCCCCAAGCTGGTGATTATATTGTAAATAATTGTAATTCCCGCTCAATTATATCGATACATTTTAACAGAGAAAAATTTAATCTCCGAGTTGTATAAAATCATCACATTTCATCACGGAAATAATGGAATATAATTAGGAAAGTGTGGTATAGTACATAAAGTGGGAAATGTAGAGTGAAAGCAAGTGATTTCTTTGAGAGTTGTAATTTTAATTAAGTTATTCGTGATATTCTTTTACTCAGAATCTTCTCTCTCTAGAATGTATTTCGTGTGCGTTTTAGGGAAGAGGACAAGCTGTTAACATCGGTATTAAAGGCTTCGATAGATTCGGGCGAAGTGCCAACTTGCTGGAGAAGAGCAAATGTCATCGCAGTTCATAAAGGAAGGTCAAAATATGAAACGGAATAAATTCAATATATTCTAGACAGGAATTAGGCCTCTCTAGAATATATAGAATATTTATATGCTAATAAAAAAAGTTTGTATGTGTGTGCGTGAATGTGTGTGAGCATGATGGATTATTTGTGAATATCTTTAAGCACAAGATGAATGTCATCGCCGGTAAAAAAAAAAAAAAAAAAAAAAAAAAAAAAATCCATCCATATCAATCTCGCTGTACTAAAACAAATACTATTACAAGCTAACAGCCTTTAGTGAGCGAATTGACATAAAACCACTCCTTCAATATTAAAACGGTATATTATTTTAAAGGGTTTTCGTGGTGATACGTTTTCTATGTTTGTTAAGTCCACAGAAAGCTATTAAGTGCCATCTAAGGATATAAATGGAGTAAAGTATACTACTTTGATTCACTCTCAGTAAGCCCAATCTATCAATGCATCCAGGCTTTTCAAGAGAGAGAGAGATAGTATGGCAGACAACTTCCGCAATCTCATTGACCTAAACTCTAACACTGCTATCACTGTCTGCAATAGTGTTAGTACTACGGTAGATTTTAGATGAACGGTTAACCCGAGTTTACAGAAAAAAAAACCTTATTTGTTCTTGCCGGAAATCAACTAAATCGAAAACGGCCACAGAATAGCTTAAAAATTCCTTGTCAGAGACTAGAATCGAAACTATAATCTAATTCATCAGAAAGTAAAGGTAATTTGGTAGCAGTTTTAAACTGACCATAATAGTTGCAGTGTTAAACATAATAATATGTGGACCTATATGAGGTTAGAAGTTTCCAGAATCCTCTAAGAAATTATTTACATGGTAGATGATTTTGGCAGTCTAGTGTCTAACACCGTGGTTTCCTGTTTATTATATGTTTATTTTTTATTGTTTTTTAAGTCTCAAGTGGCTTGAAAAAAACCATGTTTGGTCTCTAGAAGGAAGAGTCATATCATAAACTGTATATATATTTTATATTTACTTATTATTTATCTTAAACTGAATAATAGACATTATCTTATCTAGAATAAGAGGATTTACCAGAATTTACGTTATCTTGAATAAGCGGATTCAAGAGAATTTATCTTATCTAGAATATTAAAAAAAAAGTATGAAGTTGGATTTTTGTTGACCTGGAAATGGCACAGTATATGTGGATCTAAATTTTAATTCCAGATTACATTTCCCAGAATTATTTACGAAATAGTAACTTTATCACACTTCAGAGTTAACCATAAACAATTTAACCTATGTGCACTGCTCAGAGAGTCACTTTTAATTCGGAACACATGTGCAAAAGACAGACGCAATAAAAGTTAAAAAAATATTCACCGCTCAATTCCTAACTCATCCAAATAGGTTTCCTCCTTATGTACTGTATTATCTGCTAATTAATTACACGCGTCAAAATTCAGAATTAATAATTTCTTTCTTTATTCCCAACCTTCAACCCATCAACTGTAACACTCTAGAATCCAACAACATTTTATGTTTGAAATTACTATTACATAAACGTATAAATACCCAATTTAACAGCCTAATTGAATTCCCGAAGCTTCTACAGGTGTGAGCCATGGAAATTATCCAAGAAGCAAAGTGCGTTAGCATTACGTTTAGCGTCTCTCTCTCTCTCTCTCTCTCTTTTTTTTTTTTTAGTGTTCTAAATCTTAAAAGCAATTATGATGTGTCACTATATGCTTGTTTCAGAGACGTGTATCACACATTCACGCATCTTCCCTAACATAAGACGTCCTGCCTAGTCTTCGTATACTGATCACGTGGACGCTACTTTCTTGCCATATGGTTTACTTGCTTTTCCTCTTAGCAACAGGACTATCGATGACGATCCTCAAGGTCGCTGTGATGTAATAAACGCTGCACGCCATCTCCACAAGCCAAACACAAGAATTGTGGACGTTCAATGGGGAAATGACAGGGTCAACATGCTGAATGTTTGAGTAATGTGAGAAGCCACATTTCCCTACAATACGCATTAAGCCTGGCATCCTCTATAAATTTTTCTTGGAGGTTTTCAGAGAACAGAATTTAAACGAAAATCTGTCCATCGCAATTTTCAACGCGCTGTATCCCCAAAAGGACTGGCTTACAAATATAAGATAGAAAGCCCTATCAGATTAGAGGAAGAGACGTATTCGTCTATACGTTCTTTTTACCTAGTTAAACTTACATTTTTTTTTTTTTTTTTTTTTTCTGGAATGAAAAAAGTCGAGTACTCTTCAAGTATAAGGACGTTGTTTATCTTACACTTGTGTTGGTGGTCATCGTAACTATTAAGATAAGGTATCAGAGTTAAAATTACTTTCATGTGGCTTACATTAGCAAATACTTCTCAAACAAATTAATCTGAGATTTTATAAATATTTGTTCTCTAAATTTTACTTGTCCGCGCGGTTAGCCTAGTGGCTGTGCCCTTCGCAACCATATGCCTGGGGAAGGAGTGTCCTGGGTTCGATTCCCGTCGATGACGTGAGGAGCTTAAGGATCTGCCATAGCCAAGTTAGCCGGTCTTGGGCGTGGACAAGCAGGCAAAATAGCCCCGTGAACACACGCATGGATTCAGTCATGAATATCGCCTTTAGGGGATGCAGCAGAGGAGTGGCGAACCGGCTGCATTAATACGCCAATAACCCCTCATTAGGAGGGGAATCAACCCGTCCTAGACGGATGAGAAGTTGAGTAGGAAATTTTACTTCCTACTTTTGTTGAGCTAATTTTATATAAACACACTATTACAGCCACTGTTGCTACTATTACTAGTATATATAAAAAAACATTATTATTATTAATCTGCCATCGTCATGCAGCCAGAAAACAAACTCATCGCGGGAGGCCCATGTTATTCACACAGTACCTATGGAGACTTTTCCTTGAACTCATTCATTCACTGACAGAGCACTCACGACTGACTGTGGCAACACATTCATTCACTATTGTACAAGCAAAAAAAAAAAAAAAAAATTACTCCTCATGCTCTTGCTAAACTACGCTTTTATTCAATTTCCTTGCTCTTAAGTGATGTATAAAAAAAAATTTCACTGCATATATCCTATCCTGTTAGCGACATATGTTTTTATCGTATTCTTTCGCTCATGCGCCCCATCAACTAATTTGTAACCCCAAAAAATTCAATATATCCTCACATCAAGCATTTAATAAGCCAGACACCCTTGGTCATCAGCTTCTGAATCTTCTCAGTCAATTCCTCACTTTCTCATTCAAGGCTACTTTTATAACGAAAAGACAGAAGCGCAGGAGAAAACACAATCCGAACCAACTGAGGTGGGAAAAAAATTATTGGCAGTGATGCCATCAGCAAATAACTGTTGCTATTGTAACTCTGTTTACAGTGCATGAGATTTATTACAATTAGGAAGAAGACAAAAATATATATATAAACACTATTATTTATATCTGTAGACAGTGGTATAGCTAGAGCTTTTGCCGCCCAGGGTCCCTGAGTTTGCCGCCCCTCTCAATACACACCAAAAATACTACAAAAAGTCAAAACGACGTATAGGGAAATAAATTATTTATTTTTGAAGTAAAACTTTAATTTCAACATTCTAAAATGTTATTTTTCTTGCTTTTCTGTTAGCAAAATCGTCGATGACATTGTCGAAGTCTATTTCATAGTAATGTAGGTAATTCTTAATCTATTTTATTTATAAAAACTCCTCTCACAACTAGCAACACTTACAGCAATTGTGAGGAAAATTCGCAGTAGTATTACAATACTTGGAACTGAGTTCTCGAGACTGCATTTTACAATTAACTGCAAATATATATTCCGCCAGTTCCTCCCTTATAGCAGATTCGATAACAACATAACTACTTTGACAGTTAACTGTTAACAACTGTGCTGGTTCTCAACTAACATCCCTCGATTAATATTACTAAAATATTGGTAAAAATACGATTGCTAATGTAGAATAAAATAATAACCTCCACAACCAGAAATATGATTTATTCCGCAAGCAGGTGAGAAATAAGATTACAATCATGATATGGATATAATACTGGGCTTTCTCTTGTGATCTCATCTCATCTTCATTATACTCTCTTAAACCTTGCGGTGTCGAGGGTTTATTATTCATCGGACATCAAACCGTTCACAGGATAGGGTGATCAGCCCTACGCCCTTGTGTATCTCTGTCTTGTAGTGTTGAGTTCTCAAGGCCGGTTTTTCTGCTTTGCGGGATGAAAAAACTCAGGATAAACTGGGGGAAAAAACCCTGCTGATCACCCCCAAGACCGTCTAACTTGGCTATGGGTGAGGAAGATCCTTAAGCTCCTCACGTCATCGACGGGAAGCGAACCTAGGATACTCTTAGGTTCGATTGGTGTTGAATTGGCACCAAAACAGCCACTCTATTAAACCGCTCTGAACCACCAGTACATGAGCGCCATTTTTTAATAATTTTGCCAAACTTTCCATCATCTTCAAACAACTGAATATCAACTTGCAAACCACTCGTGATATCATTAACAAACGGATTAAACAGCAGTGGACCCAGTATAAAACTGGGACTCAGTTGGTGACTCTACTCCTCAGAGACACAGCTCCTCTATACATGAGCCTTTCTCAGAATAAACAAATCTAACCTTGCTGAAAACAAGCAAATCTAACTTTATATTTGTTTATTTTTATGCCCGAAAAATTCGTTTGCAAATTATGCCGACGCAGTAATTGGAAATAAGAAACACAGAAGCCTGCAACGTTGCTGATTTGTATTTATCATAGTCATCTGTGAAATTCGTGGCTATTGGCTCATGCGTTTGATGATTTTAACTTGATGTGAGTGCATTTTTTTATAAATGCTCGGGGTAGGATTATAATCATCGACAGACTGCATCCATTCCATGGACGGCCGTAAATTGAATACCACTGGCTTCATATATGAAACTTTCCTAACCATTCTTTAATTACAAATTCAAATATGCATGTACAAATCAATGCATTCTTTAATTTGTAATTAAATCAATTGCATTTTTAAGATCACTTTTCTTAACGTCGGTAAATATCCTGGATGGCGCGCTTGTGCAATGCTCGCGCGCGCGGGCACGCACACACACACACACACACACATGCAAGACAGAAAGAGAGACAGATTTACGCACGCGATATATATCGCAGAACTGTTGTACGTGGTAGTCTCACTGGCTGCAGTGATTCCCACACAGCAGGATTACATAATGACTAGATGATTGGGATTTCCTCACGCACTGCACCAAACCGTGAAACCAAGATGGATTCCACGGAAGACTGACATCACGTGATTCTTTTGAGGTCGTTGAATATTGTGCTAACAAGAACAAGAACACCATCTCAAGTGTAGACATGACTCTTAGGACAATAAAATAAAATCGAAATACAATAAACAGTTACAGAAATAAAAAAAAAAATAGGAAGGCAATTACATATTAATATTGTTAATGTATTGAAATTCTGTTAAAACGTATAATAATAATAATAATAATAATAATAATAATAATAAAAGTTTACTAATAAATGTAAACATTTCAAATAATATTTTCTAATTAATAAGTACATTAGTTAGTTGAACATTATTTTCCATTAAAAAATATAATATAATAAAATAAATAAAAATCTCAAAAGGAAATTGAATTTCGAGAATTTTGGTGAAACGTAAATTTATCACAAAAATGTTTAGTTTGTCAGTACCCTGCAAAGGTGATGTTCAAGGTGAAGGAAAGTTTTTTCTTTTTCTTTTTAAATAAAATACGTCAATTGGATGCATCGGTGATCTCCGCGCGAAAGATCTTACAAAGGAACATAACGCTCTCTTCTCTTTCTTACTTCCCCCCCTCCCTTTCCCATCACGGCAAAATAATGACATGTCGAGTTCCCGATTTAGCACAACGGTGTCAATTCGAGAACGCCGCTTAGGAATGCTTGCTAATCATGACAGTAGCGTAACGTAATCTCAAATATATTATTCGAGAGTAGCCGATAAAACGACAAAAATACGAGTATGTCACTTCTGGTATTCGATGTCATTTTAGGAAAGGTTTTCATTACAAAAAAAAAGTATCAGAAAGAAGAAACTTTCCAAGATGATAAAAAAGAGTAATTTTTATATAAAATGATTCTTTTTCTATTTTATTTCTAAAAAAATTAAATAAACATTTCTACATGTTATTTTAATTGTATATTTTTGTTACTTCGAAAAAAAAGTTGAGTTATAAACAAACACAGAAGAAACAAATATGTCAATCTACATCGGGGAATAAATAACAGCCAAAGTATTTTCAAAAATATTAAAACCAACGTTTATTTACATCGCTTATCACTTTTGCACATGATGATATACACTCCATCTAGCGGTGTCTAATACGGCTGCTAAAGAGTACAGAATTAATTTTATTTTTCTTTGTTAAGCGATCTGCAGCACAGAATTACAGATTTAAGATTGTAGTAATATTGATAAAGCAATTTCGAAGAGCATACTCTAGGAATACGTACATGCGGGAAATGTTAAAGTTGATTAATCGATACCGCTTAGCGTAATTGTAATGCCTGGTAGAAGGCTCAGTGATAAACGTTCCAAAAGCGATTAAAAAACAAATACATAAGTTCATAATAAAACACCAATCCATATTAAATTAAAACTCACTTCTTTACTATAGCCTATTATGAAAATATTAAAGCCACGTTACTTAAATCACTGATTATTTTCGCATACGTTAAACCATTTATTTTTGCACATGACGATTTGAGCTCCACCTAACGGTATTTACTGTGGCCTGTAAATAGTTCAGAATTAATTGTATTTTTCATTGCTATGCCATCTGGAATAATTAGTGTGGTATAAATACAGATTTACAGATGTAATAATATAGTCATGTAATGTGAAACATGTGCGGCAAGTATTAAGTTTAATTATAATCGGTCTTTCTTAGTGCGACAGTAAGGACTATTTAGAAGATTTAATTTATTTTATACGAGACACTAAAAAATAAACTTTGTCCTTACGCAATCTTCCTCCCGCTATTCCGGAAAATGCATCAGGGCTTTACAAAGCCACTCGTTTACGACCGTATGGAAGCGGCGTGACCTTGACCTACACTCGCTCGTTTGTGAAGTGACATGCGCAACACATACTACAAAGCCGTAACAATCCAGTCGGCCATCTCCCCATGCAACCTCGTTCTTAATACGAACAATGCTGGAATGAATAAAGGAATGGACACAGGTTATGGTTAAATGTGTGGGCGATTAAAGCGCTCAAACAAAAAATAGGAAAACCAAGTTTATTATAAAACGCACGTATAATCATGTCATAACTAAAAACGAATAGGCCAAATTGATAAAAACAATAGATGTTTTTTTTTCCAAATGTGTTTTATTTTTCTTTAATATAATATCTGCGATTTTGAAAACTTCGTGATTTTTATCGTGGTAATAAATGGAATGTTTAAATATGATGAAGTTATCTTTAAATCACCTAAGATATTAATTTCTTAAAAATTAAGTTTGTAAAGAATTCGAAGAACCGATCAGAGCTTCTAACGCAATGTTTAAGCACTCACCATCTCATGGTGCACTGGTAATTGAAGTGGTGAATTTATTTAGGGAAGGTTAGTTCGTTCTGAATGTAATAGACTGGTATTTGTGGTGCTCTGTGCTTTCCAAAACACTTCTAACAGGTGATGGACACTTAACTGCGAAGTCAGATGGCAGTAGCGATGTATGCGAGGAAGAACCTCATGTTTGGCGCCTAAGTGCTTGACTAAAACGGAGAGTTTATTATTCCCATTACATTAATCGCGAATTTTCTTACTAGAATTTCTAGGTTTATTAATTGTGAATTGAATAAGTGTTTGCCCGTTGCATACTACAGTGACTTGTTTTTAGTTATTTATGTGACTGCATATTATCAGTGTAATATTATTTGTTAGAGAGTAGTAAATGAAAATATATAACTAGACTGTGTGGCAATATTTTGTGCACGCAACTAATTACTTTAATCTTGTGTATGTGTGTGTGTGTGGGGGGGGGATGTCCCTAGATATCTTTGCACGACTTGTCGAATTATTTTTCATGTTTGACTTAAGTCACAAACAAAAAATGATACAAACATGACGAAATGTCATTCTGCCTGAGGAGCCGGTCGGTGAAACAAGATCCCCCCCTCCCCCCCGCCGATTATATTCATCGGGGAAACCAGGACGAACACTGAGAAGCAAGCCCGGCGCATGCTGCAAGCGGAAAAGTAAAAGGGCCGAAAACTTACAGTTTTATGTTACAATTATACTGGAGGCAGAAAAAAATAAAAATAAAAAAAATATTTCTTATACACAATCAAGTAAAAGAAATACATGAAGCTTTAATTTTCATCACAGGTGATGACAGTTTAATTGGGCAACAAGGCATTAAAACAAAAAATTGTAAGCTAGTTCGTTAGCAAAAAAAAAAAAAAAAATCTTTCAAGTTTATATTTGGCACATTTGTTTGGTATGACATTCTAAGTGAAGTCAATGCATCTAGCAAACAATTGCAAAATATCTCTTGCAATATTATGGAAGCCTTGAAATCATCAAATGTCACGAAAACATTCTTGACGTCATACAGAAGCGAAAATAGTTTTTTGGAAAGTTAAACACCAAGCCCATAACTTTGCTCTAAATATTGGGTTAAATGCTGATTTCCCAACTAACGACAACACACGAACTCGACATGTAAAAACTCAATTTGATTATGTATGTCCTGAGGAATCAATTACTAATTTTGAACGGTATTTTTAAATTATTTTTTTAAATATAATTCTTGATTCAGCAATAACATCATTACTGAGAGATTTGAACAACTAAATAAATATGAATTAATTTTTGGGTTTCTCTTTAGGCAACTTAAAATTTGATAATGATACAGTAAACGACTTAGAAATTGTTCTGTCTGATGGTGATCAAAAAGATATTTCAGCAATAGATTTATTAGATGAATTAAAAATATTGTCTCGGAGGATATCAAATAATTATTCTCCCAAAGTATTAAATTATATTTGTGCAAATAACTGCATAAGTCTTTTTCCTAATGTGTACACGTCACTACGAATTCTTTTAACAATCTCAACTACAGTTGCAAGTGCAGAGCACAGTTTTTCTAAATTAAGAAATATTAAAAATTATTTGAGGTCCACAATGTCCCAAGAGAGATTAGATGGCTTAGCCACTTTATCTATATACAAACTTGATAAAGATATGAATGTCTTTGAATATGGTTATGTATGTGGGGAAGGAGTGGAAAAATATGCTTTGGGTTCGGACCTTTTAAGTATGTCAGGGGAGGGAAAAGAGAAAATTCTAGAACAAGACCAAATACATTGCATATCTAATTATAAGAATAGGCTAGGTCGCAATTTATTATGTCTATACACAAATGCCAGGAGCATTAGAAACAAAGGGGTTGAGTTTGTTGCTTTATTGAATACGATGTGGCCTAAGATTGTTGGCATTAGTGAAACCTGGCTATCAGAATCAGATATGGTAAGTGGGATCAAGCGTAACGGATATGATCAAGTATTTTTAGGAATGACAGAAGAGATAAGAGAGGAGAAAGAGTGCTACTAATGATATCAGATGACTTAAGTCCAGCTAGGGTAGAAATACAAGAAAACAATGATGGTAACAATGTCCCATGTAGCGATGAGTTTGAGTCTATTTGGTGTGAAGTGGAGGTTAACAGAATGAAATATATGGTGGGATGTTGCTACAGACCTGGAAGCTCAGCTGTAGGGGACGAAGAAAATCATCGCCAATTTAGCCTTATGGGTACCAAACGAATGATCATTATGGGTGACTTTAATTTTCCAAACATTGATTGGGTAGAAGAGAAATCTCATGATCAGAAAGAACAGGAATTTATTGAATTGTTGCCAGATAACTTTCTTAAACAGCATGTGAAAGAAGGAACTCGAGGTCAAAGAGTGCTGGATTTGCTCATAGCATCAGAAGGGATCTCTGTCAAGAATATGGCTATTTTGCCACCAATTTGTGACAATGATCATGCTGTTCTTTCTTAGGAAATATCGACTTGTATTGAAGCTCCGATTAAATCAGGCTACATGCTAAATTACAAAGCTGGAAATTATGATCAACTCAGAAGAATACTATCTTTGGTCCCATGGTATCAGTTACTGAATGGAAAAAATGTCAGCAATGCATGGGAATCTTTGAAAAAGTGCTTGAATGAGGCAGTGTCTGGATGTATCCCTAGTGTTCGAAGAATAAATAGGTTGGGGGTGAAATGGATGTGCAGCCTTATTAAGCTAGAGATCCGCAAGAAGGAGATGATGTGGAAAGAATGTCGTGAGAGTGAGAGTAGTTATGAAATATATAAAGCTCAGGCCAGAAAAGTAACGAATATTGTGAGAAAAGCTAAAACGGAGTATGAAAAGTAATTGGCCATGCAAGGTAAAGGCAATCCAAAAGAATTTTATCATTATGTCGCAAGTAAAAGAAAGAATGAGTGTGGAAGAATAACTTTATTGAATTCAGTGGTATACGAGTGTCGGAAGCTAAGGAGATTGTTCAGTTAACGAGTGTTCACTTTGCTAAGATATATCAATGAGGGGTATGTAGCATGGTTCATGGTGCTACTGCTACATTGGATAAGGAGTTAGAGGTTCATGAAAATGAGGTTGAAGAGCTCTTGCATAACCTCGATAAGAATTTGTCAATAGGGACAGATGGAATATCTGTCCGTTTGTTAAAGGAATGTTCAGCTGAATTGGCTAGGCCTTTCACACATTTGTATAACTTGAGTCTCAGCTCAGGAATGATACCACAGGAAAGGAAGGAATGTATGATAGTTCCATTGCACAAGGGTGGTGCAAAAACTGATGTGTCTAACTACCGACCTATTAGTATCTCTGGTGTGGTAGTGAAGATTTTAGAGAAGTTGGTAAGAATTCGCATACAGAAATGGGTAGACAAGCATTCTATACTCTGCAGGGAACAGCATAGGTTTACTAAATGAAGGTCATGTTTTAGCAATTTGCTCATATTTTATAATAATGTTACAGCCAAGTTGGATAAAGGGAATGGGTACACTATGATAATGTTGGATTTTTCTAAGGTATTTGGATACCACACGATGGGCTGTTGTGTAAACTGGAGAATATGGATTGGAACATAATCTATTGACTTGGATCACGGAATGGTTGACAGACAGATATCAAAAAGTGATATACAGTGGGTGTGAATCTGCCAGATTTAAGGTAACCAGTAGTCTACCTCAGGGTACAGTTCTTGGGCCATTATTGTTCAATCTATACATTAATGACATCAAGCAGGGTCTATCATCATATTTGCAATTGTTTGCTGATGATGCGAAGATAGGCAGGGCAATCAGGGATGCTACTGATATTCAGCAATTACAAACTGATTTGAATAGACTGGAAATCTGGACAAACGAAAATGGCTGTCAGTTTAATGTTAGTAAGTGTAAAGTTATGCACTTTGGCGTGATTAGAGTTCCAGCGGCATATTATATTAGCGGGGTTATGCTACAACAAACTGAAGAGGCAAGGGATCTTGGTGTATTGGTGGATAAGAATTTAAAGTTCAAAGGTCACATAGCAAAAGTTGCAAATACAACTCAGAGGATAATTGCTATGTTGAAGCGAACCTTGACATGTAAGGATAAGGAAGTAATTTTGCCTCTTTATAAGGCTTTGATAAGACCACACTTGGATTACTATGCGCAGATTTGGTCTCCCGGGTTCCAAGGGGATAAAGAAGCTGTGGAAAGGGTGCAAAGAAGAGTTACAAAGATTATATCCGGATTATGGGATTTAGATTATGAGGACAGATTGCGAGTATGTGGATTACAGACTCTGGTTAACAGGAGAAAGAGGGGTGATATGATAGAGGTCTATAAACTTTTGAGTGGGTGTTATAGCATTTCAACTGATGAAATTTTTCGTTATATGGAAGGCGGGGAGAGAACACTGGGACATCCATGGAAGTTAAGGTTGTTCTCAGTCAAGAAAGGGTTAAGAGCTAGGTTTTCTCCCAGAGAGCAGTGAGTGAGTGAGTGGAATAATTTGCCCTTAGGGATAGTGAGTGCATCTAGTGTGAGTGAATTCAAGGGTAGGTATGATAGCTGGGTTGGGTAATTTACAGTCTCTCTCGATGAGTCCTTGACTCCCAGGAAGTCTCAGATAATAATAATAATATTATTAATATATATAATTTTTATATATACATATACAATTTCGGTCGAAGGGTGGAAAAAAAAAAATCTTGCCCACACTCAAAAATTAGCTCGGGCCTGCGCTGGTGAGAAGTCAATTACTGGAAGAACAAGCAAATCTAAGACAGAATTTAAAACAGGCATATCCATGTAAGAAGTATTATTATCATTATATAGGCACCTCCATGGAATCCGAAGACTCATCGCGGCAGGCCCAATCTATCCACACAATCTATCTTACCTCTCCTTGAACCCATTAACGGACAAAGCACTCACAACTGCCTCTGGCAACCCATTCCACTCATTCACAACTCTCTAAGCAAAAAATCTAGTCCTCACACCCCCTACTAACCACACCTTTATTCGACTTCCAGGGATGATCCCTTATTCTGGTCCCTCGAGCCAAGTGCTGAAACATTTCCCTTGCATCTATCCTATAAAACCGTTTAAGCAACTTAAATGTTTCTATCATACCTCCCCTCTTTTTCTCCTATCAACCAACTTCTGCAATCCACATACCCTCAATCTATCCTCATAGGGAACATTCCACAGGCCATTCACCATCTTGGTCACTGTCCTCTGAATCCTTCCCACCGCTTCCTCATCCCAAAGAAATCCAAGAACCAGACTTGAGCACAGTGATCCAGATGTGGGTGTATCAAGGCCGTATATAAAGAGGAATAACAACTTCCTTATCTCTGCTTGTTAATGTGTTTTTCAACAGCCAAGTAATCTAATGAGCTACCTTAACAACATGTCCTCTAAACTTAACTCTCTGTCTCCCACCACCCCTAAATCTCTAGCTTCATATATTTCCTGGAGTGCAATGGCATCAATGTGATACACGGCTTGTAATCTGTTTATTCCAAAATGTATAATTTTTAATTTCTCCACATTAAGATACCCATTATCTTAATGTGGAGAAATGATGACTAGTTAATTTCGCATCATCATCGAATATTTCCTTTTAGGTTATTTCCATTATCATTTATGTAAAAATGGAACTTTATGTACAAATAGTATCGATGGAAAAGAAATGAAATTCTCAAAAGGAAAAGAAAGAAATACCGTGTTGAACATAATCGGTGTCATCGAGATGAAGACAACTTAAACAGGTGAGATAGTGCTAAATGCTGTATTTTGCATTTCTTCTTTGTCACGCACTTATAAATTTGGTGTGTTTTATATTTAGTCCTGGGACCTCCTCCGAGTTCCTGGCATGTGCCAACATTTTACCAAAAAAAAAAAAAACACGTTTTTTAAACTTACTTGTTGCAGTATACCAGATTGTCGTCATCATTCAAACCACTGAAGACATCTTGTAAAAGAAAAGAAGGAAGTAAATGGGAAAAGAATGATCCGTTTTGTTAATCTCCTCCAACTCACCGCCCTTAACGGGGGAAAGCGATATTTTTGGAAAACTGCCATCGTGTCATGCCATAACCGCATACACCTGATGACTGTTTCCGGACTTCCTCAAAAACTTTATACGGGATCTCGCTTTTTTTTTTTTTTTTTTTTTCATACTTCTCGTAACCTCCCCTTAACATATTTGGTTCTCTTCCTGTGCTCTTAAAGCTGTTCTCAACACACTTCAAAAGACTCACTATATTACAGCAAGTTTCATTTGCCATTCGCGTTGCTATTTTGGGTGGTTTTAGATGGTACTCGAAACAATTTCTTAAAAAAAAAAATAACTGGGGATGGTCCATGTTTACTTTTCTTTACTTAAAAAGGTTGATCAGTTTTAATGGAATAAGATTGATTAAATTTCGTACTTCACAGAATGATTTTCCAACCATTTTTTGATTACGTTAATTCAGAAGAGAAATATCATCAGTGACGGCTCGTGGCTTGAAATCGTGGGGGATGCTGCAACTTTCGAAATATACATACACACTGCTAAGTATAGTGTATACGTGTTTGGATAAAATATCAATGGTAAAAATTTTAAAAAAATTAAACATAAAAAAATATTGTTTATTATCGATAAAATTATACAGTTTGGTATAATTCAAAATTACTTAAAAAGTACTATAACAAATGTTATGTCTTCAATTGTAATGTCCAAATATTTAAAGAGACGGAGTAAACGCGATGAGTACTACGAACACTCTACTACTGGCGCAAACTGCATATAAACAACAGCGGAACTGCGCGACGGACAGTGCCGCATTACGCTAATAGCTGCATCTCACTATGACATGCATATGCTTGCGCGCGAAGCAATATGACACTGTGGTAAACACAGAGCTGCTTAGCGTCCTTCGCCCTCCTAAGTGCTACAAAATGGATTTTTATTATTGTTTATACAAAATAAGAGAATTGTATAGGATTGTTGATGATAAAACTAAATATTACAAGCAAATATAAATAAATTAATAAATATATTCATATATTGAGAAAAAATGGGGGTGCTGCAGTTCCGCAGTGCCTATGCACGAGCCACCCCTGAATATCATATTCCAAAATATCTGGTTTTCTTCAATGTCGACTTGCTATTCATTTAGGAGCCGATCTAAAAACTTTTCAGTTAATGGAAGATCAATTAAATAGTTTTATAAACAGACTGGCAAAAGAACACACTCAATTAACAGACGTAATGCACTCATTTTCATAGAAACCACTTCACTTGCTGTAATTTTATTTTTATTTTTTGGTAATTAAATGTGAATGCCTATTTGAAAACAGATAATAACATAATAATTGTCACAAATAATGGAGAAGGTAATATAACTTGACCAATTTGCAAATATTTTAAAATGGAGTGAACAGTGATCTTTTCACTAGAAAAACAAATACCGGTATTAAAATTTAGTTCAACTACGCAATTTTACTAACATTCAAAGCTAAAAATTCACTTTTTGCTGTTCAATGCTTCGTGGGTCCTCCTCTTGTCTCAGCTTGGCATCGGTGGGAGATTCACAAAATCAATTTCCTGATGAATGCAACTGTCAATTCATGGTTCCATTCCCTTATAATGGCTGCTTGGAGCGTCCGAAGTGTTTTTGGCTTCATCTTGTGTATTTCAATCTCCATTTGGTACCACAAAATCTCAATGGGGGGGGGGGGAATCTGGACTGTTTCCTGGCCACGGTAGTCGCTGAATCGAGTGTTCGTTGCAATAAAACTAACCTGCAACAAAAATGAAAGCTTTTTTAAGTGCTAAACTCAATCCGTAAGGTACATTTTAGGGTAATAATAGTATTATTACCCTAATTAAAATTAAAATTAGTCTGACAGTTACAGACCTTGCCACAACTCCTGTTTGTTCTTCCCAGTCGCGTTTCAGTTTTCCGGATAACGCAGCGAATTTTGAAGCTGAGCCGCTTTAGAACTCGATCTTGGCATGGTGTTGACTGTGGCTTTCTTCCTGTCCTTTTGTTCCTTTCAGCAAATCCGTTTTCCTTTTCTTTCCACAATACGGGACACAGTTTTAGCTATCTCACGAGAGAAATAGCCTTCTCTGTTCAAAGTTTGAATCACACTTTTTTCAGCGAGGTGTTTAACTGCACGTAACTAGCCATAGCGATCTCAGGACGAAAATGCGAAAACTCGCTCTTTCTGTCTATTTATAGCATAAAAATCTATCCAACGGCAACAACCATTGCATTATACAGAAACTCGTTGGAATGACAGATGAGGCAATACAACGAAATACTGTATATAATGATAAACCAATGAAAATGACCATTTAAACACTAAAAACTATATTTATGTAAGGCGATGTAGTTTCTATGAACATGAATGTATACTAATTTCCTGCTCTTAGAGTTTCGGCCATAATTTCAATCCAACCCAACAAAACTGTCAAAAGTTATTCATTTGAGGTGCCAAAATACATTATAAAAGTCGTAAACAATAATAACAACCTGATTTGTGACATAATCGCTGGACTGGTTGACCGAGTGGTTATCGTATCCGCTCTCTAACCAGAGAGTTCGAATCCTGCCGTAAGCAGGGATGTTTGTGATTGTCTTTAGATGGGAGCGGAATTTCATTGGCCTGTGGGAGACCACATTCGTTTCAGTAATACTTGGATTTGAAAAGAAAGTCGACTTTAGTATGTGCTAAGCACACGTTATTTGTTTACGATAAAAGAGAAGTTAGGGGTTAGGATGGTTGCTATTCTAATAATTGAAATTTCTTGTTTGAGAATCTGAGTGTTATTTAATAGGATTTGTTGTGTGTGTGTGTGACAAATGAAATAAGATTAAGGTTTTTATATACGTTGGTTTTTATACATTGCAAGTTTTTTGAAACAAGAAGTTCAGATAGATATGTATTGGACCTACTGACCTGTTACAGAGCTGACATGACCTCTTCTAAGTCGCACCGTCCCGAGGATAAGGTGACCAACCCGATGCTTTCCGGTATATCCTATGGCTGTATTTCGTGTGTTCACTGGGTCGGTTTGCCTGCTTGCGGGAGGAAAACCCCCCAGGTAAACCGGTTAAACTATTAACGAATAAGGCACAAGTTTCGGGAAGGATATTTGACCACCTCCGTACGAGATTGGTCACCTCACCTTCGGTTGAAACGTCCTTCATAGATTCTTTACGTCCTGGATCCATTCGAGACCAGATAGATATAGTAAAAGGGTAAAGCAAAGAACCGAATATTGAAATGCCTTTAGCACGAGTAACTAATGGATAGCTTAAGCCAAATGACTTCATATGGATCTGATGGAATAGCAAAATCTTATTGGCGATTGTTTATTAGATAAGTAGTTTCTGGACGTAGTGTGCAATTTGGGTCAGTTAATGAACTTCTATTTTCGAGAAAAGACTGCGAATAGAGAGTTGGGTTCACTTGATGATTATCTATTCTGTCAATGCAGTAAAAAAAAAAAAAAAGTCTATTCCCCCCCCCCTGTGTTTCTGTAACGTTATATGAATGAACAAAAACATGAGCATTTAGTTTATTGTTCTTTGAAAAAAGGGTGTTTTTTATGAAGTGGTAAATCGAGTAATTTTGCATTTGCAAAGTATTCTAATAAATTCTCTCCCTTCATTCATATAATGTCAGGAAAATGAAGACTTTGAACAGCTGTATGATATTTACATAACTCTTCGAAGCATTTATGATTTATCATTTTAATCGTACAGTTATATCTTGTCAGAATTTGTGACTCCCATTAAGCATAAATGACAATTACCTTTGGGACATCTGAAATCAACTTAACAGAATGTCAATATTTTTCTTTCTTTTTTTTTCTTTCTTTTTTTTTTTTTTTAAATTTCTTAAGCAACCATTTTAATCGACATCTGGTAGCATCTAAAACAAACATAATTTCCGTTCTCTTCGCTTCTTACGTCACTAGGAAAAGTCCTTCTCTCTCTCTGGAAGCGTTTAGAAGTCACTGATGGTGCCCATCGTTGCTCACTGTTGCTATGGTTACTGCATTCCGTGATGGCAGATGACTTCATAAAGCGTCGAAAGGAATAATCGTGGAAGTGGCCTTTAAAGGTCTGACGTTTGTTTTGAAGTACTCGTGACCTACATTAGCGAAATATTTACGCTAGTATTTTTTTTTTAACCTAAAAGAACAAAATATATACAACTGTGTTGAGTGAAAACTACTACTCCTCACTTTAGTGGCAAAAGATTAAAAACAATTCTGTTGTTTCAATGAATTCAGTTTAAAAAAACTGAAATAAAAAAAATAGGCTATGAAAATAGCAAATTTTGACCTTCACGTAATTTATGAGCTATTAATTAACATTGAGGAAGATTACAGTTGTTGCAAATTCTCTTGAAGTGTTGATTACTGATGACCTTGAACAAAGTCAAATAACGTAACATTTTGTTTATTTCATTGCTATATAAGTGTTACTCTGAGTACAAATGTTGATTTCAATTATTATCTATAGAGAGTTTATTATGATTTTGTTTATACGCTTAGCGATGTCTTATCGTTCGACCTAGATTTCAATTTTGTGTTTCTTTCGTTACTATTTTTAGAATTGTGGACTTTATAATCAAAGAATCATTTTCGTTTTGCACTGTTATCTAAAGCGCTCAAATATTTAAAATCTTCCATGAAATCAAAACTTCTTTTTAAGCATATTTATTCGTTCATTATAATCTTTTTCTGTTTAAAGACCGATCAAAATGAATACTGATATATGGTGTTTCAAAATCATCTAAATATCCGTATTTTTACAATAAATACAATAGGTCCAGCTGGAACACACTCTCTTATATAGAATCAATGGTCCTGTCTAATAATAGCCACTTGACCTTCGAATGACTTGAAGAACAGTTTGTTCCATTGATTAACCTGGTTCGCACAGATGTGAGGTTCCATATTTAGACAGCTGTTGGTGATCACTAAATTCATTTTTTTTTTTTTTTTTTTAGGGGGAGGAGAGGTTATCCAAGTTTGTTCAGCGTTGAAATGCAGTGTGCTAAAATCCTTTGGAATATTAAAACGTAATATTCTTGAAAAAACATTTGTCGTATTTTTTCATTCTGGATTTACTTCTAAAAATATATTCACATAAACAAATCGCTTTAAAAAAATTCGCCAACGGATTTTTTATTTTCCAAAAAGAGTAGATGATCCACTGTTAGGTCAAAATTTTTGGAAATTGGTAGATAGCTGGTTTACAATGTTTGCAGTAACTATAATAGAATGGAAAGAGGAGAAATAGTTCCACTGCTCCAAGACAGAAATAGCAAATTGTAGGCCAACCAATCATCAGGAGTGGTGGTGATTAAGGTTTTGGAGAAATTGATAAAAATTAGAATTCAGGACTGGGCGGACAGCAATATGATACTTTATAAGGAGCAACATCGTTATGTGAAGGGTAGGGTTTTCCTTAGTAACTTACTTTCCATAATAAAGTAACGGTAGAGTTGGATAAAGGAAATCCTTACTCAGTGATTTTGCTGGACTTTGCGAAGGCATTTGACAGGAATCCACGCAGAACTCCGTTGCATAAATTGGAGCAAATGGGTATGGATCTGAAGCTGATGATTTAGATTAGAGGGTGGCTGATGGATAGATATCAATGAGTGGTTTATGGAGGAGCTGAGTCCAGTAGAAGGCAGGTGACTAGTGGTATACCTCAGGGCTCGGTACTTGGTTCTCTGTTGTTTAATTTGTACATTAATGGTGTTGGATATAATTTGAAAGGAAATATCCACTTGTTATATTTCAAATGATGCAGATATTTTGCAGAATGACTTAAATAGGCTGGCAGTGTGGGCTAAGGTAAATGGCTGTCAGTTTTAACGTCGCTAAGTGTAAGGTGATGCACTTCCAGAGGATGAGATTACATGCACTGTACTATATTAATGGTACTGAACTGCAAGAAGTTGATAAGGCAAGGGACTCGGGGGTGGGGGAAGACTGTGGACAGATAACTTAAGTTTAGAGGGCATATTGCAAAGGTTGCCAAAATATTACATCAAATTACATGGTTGTTGAAGAACACACTGACAATTAGGTTATTGTTTCACTTTATAAGGCATTAATAAGACCACATCTGGACTATTGCGCACAGATATGGTCACCTGGATTTCTTGGTAATGAAAAAATGGTTTAGAAGATCCAGAGGCGAGTTACAAAAGATTGTGCAGATCTGTGGAATGTTTTCTATGGGAATAAATTGAAGGTCTGTGGGCTCCAAAAAGTAATTGATAGACGTATGAGTGGCAATATGATAGTAAGTCATTGAAGGGGGGGTTTATATGATGGATACTGATGACTTTTTTCTGAACAGTGCAGGAAGGGAGAACGTTGGGTCATCACTTGAGATTGTGCAAGACTGTGGTTAACAAGGGTGTTAACCACATGCGTTGCCAGAGGTGGTTGTTTAATGCCTCATCTATTAATGAATTTAAGGAGAAGTATGATAGGTATTATGTGAATAATGGTTAGTGTGTCAATGCATGGTATCCCGCGATGAGTCTTCTGACTCCATGGAGACACCGTTATCATAATAATAATAATAATAATAATAATAATAATAATAATAATAATAATAATAATAATAATAATAATAAAAGTTCATTCTGAGAGAAAAAGATCTAATTGCCTTTGCTAGAATTCCACAACTTCAGAATTGGCTGATTAAAATAAAAATAATATCAAAATAAAGAGCAGAAAACTTATTTATATTAAATAATTAGAGTCCAAACTACAATTATTTAACTATAGAAATATGCAGTATACAAAAGTATATTTAGATTAGGGGGATCCTCCCCCTGGCGCCTACGGCGTCCCCCCTGTGATCCGGACTGGTATGCCGGTTCTCCTTGAATTCTGATGACTCGAATTTTGAAGACTCGACACTCAGGTTAGCCCCTGAGTTTCAAAACATTTCAAATAACTTGACAAAAAACGTGACACAAAAATGTTACATAAAAAGGCTTATCATTTTATATATCCAGGGTAGATAACGCTATTTGAGGTAAAGAAAAACTGACTGCATACGTTTTTGAAGCAACCTTATCCTACTAGATGGCGCTTCTGCATCTTACACGTAATAAGCTGCTATACTTGTGAATGTATAAAGATTTTTTATCTAGATTTCAATTTAGAGTTCACAGAGGAACAAAGAGACATATTGTTTGCTTTCCAATTTGTTGCATGTCGGAAAACACGCTGCCACCTACTTACCAAATGAAATTAAATATACAATTCTTTATTATAGCATTGTTTGAAAGTTGATAGAGGGCAGGTTAATATTTAGAGCGTTTTCTAGTTATGTCAACAAGTTCGAGAGATCATCCAACAGACAATATTTATTAACAATCCCATTTGATTATACTCTCCAGAGTGCTGTGTAATTCAAATGGCTAACATTGCGTTGGCAGTACTTTTTTGTTTATTTAGTCGCATAATTCAGAAACGTCTAGACAGGATGTCTCGAAAAGGGTTCCCAGATATATCGATTAGATTTCGGAGGCATACAGTTCCTTGGAACTTGGTATAAGATCCATATGAACTAAAATGTGTTTATATAAATCGTCAAAAAATATTTTTTCGTTTCTAACAAGTTTGTTATATTTATGCAAAACTCAATTTTTGAAAATGCACACTTTTGTGCATTATATATATATATATATATATACTTCGAATGAATTTCATATATATATATATGAAATTCATTCGAAGTTCATAAAAGTTTATGGGCACTCTTCTCCTTCGTTTTCGACAATTAAGAAATGGGCTGCCGAGTTTAAACCTGGCCGTACCAGTCTTGAAGATGATCCAGGTGAAGGACGTCCAAAAAGTGTAACAATACCAGAAATCATTGATCAAGTGCACGATATGTATTGGATGACCGGCGAGTCAAAGTGCGTAAAATTGGTGAGACTATAGGCATTTTCAAAGAATGTGTAGGATATATTTTGTATGAAGAATTGCATATGAAAAAGCTTTGCGCAAGATGGGTGCCGTGCATGCTCACAGCAGATCAAAAACGCACTCGCATGAAAATCTCTGAACAGTGCTTGGAGCATTTTAACACGAATAAAACTGATTTTGTGCGTCGATTTATTACTATGGATAAGACTTGGATTCGCCATTACACACCAGAATCCAAACAGCATTCAAAGCAGTGGACAGAAGCCAGTTGTTCAGAGCCAAAGAAGACAAAGTCGTTTCCATCAGCAGGAAAGGTCATGGCATCGGTGTTTTGGGATGCTAAAGGCATTTTGTTTATTAATTATCTTGAAAAGGGTAAAACAATAACCGGGAATATTATTCCGATCTTTTAACCAGACTATACGAAAAAATTCGTGAGAAAATACCCGATTTGCAGAAGAAAAAAAATCACCTTTCATCATGAAAAGCTTGATTGTAATTTTCTTTCAAGATCAAATTAATATTATTTTGATCTGTTGTCGCGGGACCCTAAACGGTGTGGGGCCCATAGGCCAGTGCCTACTCTATCCAAAATTTCTAATTACTAAATTTCACACAGCAAGACTACTTTGTCGATAAAGGATTTTTACTAACAGGTAATACGTAAAAGACGTCTTTTTCAGGAAAAAAAAAAAATTAAACACTGCTAATAAATAATAAAAACTAATATTGCTGACAATCTGATACTAAGCGCAATATCTGGAGTGTCACATTGTACTAAGCAGGGACAGCTCGTGCATAGGCACTACGGAACTGCAGCACCTTCAATTTTTCTCGATATATAAATATATTTATTAATTTATTTATATTTGCTTGTAATATTTAATTTTATCATCAACAATCCTATACAATTCTCTTATTTTGTATAAAAAATAATAAAAATCCATCTTGTAGCACTTAGGAGAGCGCTAGCAGCACTGTGTTTACCACAGTGTCATATTGCTACGCGCGCAAGTATATGGCCGTCATAGTGAGATGCGAGCTATTAGCGTAATGCGGCACTGTCCGTGATTCAGTTCCACTGTTGTTTATATGCAGTTTGCGCCATAGTAGAGTGTTCGTAGTGCTTATCGCGTTTACTCCGTCTCTTTAAATATTTGGACATTACAATTAAAGGATTTAATTGTAATGTCTAAAAATTGTAAATCCATTCCTTTAAAGGAATGGATTTTATTTTTAAGTAATTTTGAATTATACCAAACTGTATAATTTTATCGATAATAAGCAATATTTTTTCATGTTTATTTTTTATTTTTTAATTTTTACCGTAATTTTGATATTTTATCCAAACACGTATACATTGTACTTACAGTGTGTATGTATATTTTGAAAGTTGCAACACCCCTACGATTTCAAGCCACGAGCCGCCACTGGTACTTAGAATCAATATTGTTCTGGTCGGGTATTAACAAACATCCTCGAAGCCTGTGGTAGGAATTCGAATAGGAATATTTAAGTATTAGGAATAGGAATTTTTGAATATTAGGAATATTTGGATAGCTACTATTTTGCCGTTTACATTTTGTTCTTTTGTTTACTAGGGCATCGTCGCCAGGCGTCTGATGATTTGACTGTATGGATATTACGCTGGAAATTATAAAATAAAAGAAAAATAAATTAAATATATATGTTTTTATTGTATTTTTTAAAAATACAATAAAAATACATTGTTTGTATTTCTTTCCCCTTTATGAGCAATATACGGGGTACTACTAAAGTTCTCTGTCTGGTCACAGGACTTAAAGTTCTTAGCTACAGCTTCAGTATAAGTTAGTCTTGGTGAGTGTTGGTGTTAGAACTTGTAGTGTTTTCAATTGTGTGGTGTGGAAGAGCAAAAAGTTTTTTTTTTGTTTGTTTAAACACAGTAAAAGCACTTCAGAGATGTTTTTTTGAAATGATGCAAACAACTATCTCAAAGAAAATTCAACATCACTGCGTCCAAAAAAAAAAAAAAAAAAAAAAAGTGTCGAGTCAAGGGCACGATGGTTTTCCGTGCGATTGTGAAGAATTTGTGTAATAGAAATTCGTTCTTGCAGGTCAGGTTAGACTGTCTAATAATAATATTATGTGTTTTCAGGAGTTTAAGAATAATCGAAAACAAGAAAAGTAACACGAACGCACACACACGCACATAACATAGGTAATTTTATCGGAGGTTTTCGGTCGCACTTATTCTTGATACTACCATTAAATGCTTTATTATTCCAGTTTTGAATCAAGTTTCGTAACTGTGACGCTATACTCATCAGTTACGAAACTTAGTCTAGTTTTTAAGTAGTAGATCATTTTCGCATCGACTACTAAAAATCATGCCATTGTCTCCATCTATATGTCCCACCCGCATGTACGCAAATATAGACGTACAAAATTTCAAGGAAATTGCAAATAAACCTAAACAGTCTAAAATCGAAGGCTTAAAAGTTAAAAAAAAAAAGTTTTAGAAAAATTGTTATAACCACAGTAAGCAGCGAGGCAACTGAGACTACAAGAATTCCGTGTGAATGTTTTTTTTTTTTTTTTTTTGGCTGTTTTGCTTTTCTGTTAAAGGCTCTGGTTCTGTTTGATGTATAAGATGAAAGACACCTTAAAAAAAAAAAAAAAGACGGTAAAGTTTAAATGGTCTTCATCAATGGAATAAACATTCTAATACTACTGGTGATTATTTTTAATTTGATTTTTCTTTCAAAAAAGGGTTTCCTTACCCTATTATTTTATCAGCACGAGACTTTTCATCCTGTCACTTCATTTACCACAGGTGTTCTTAGTAAATTAACCAGCGTCAGTGGCTCTTTTGAAAACTTAGCACGTGTCTGTCAGAGTCGAGTGCCAAATCGTATGCAATCTGTTATCCGCTTCTGGAACCTATTCAATTTTCCTAGGTACCATTTCATCAATGTTTAGAATATTTCGCTACGCGGGAGGTATTTTGTACCTGAGGTCGAAATGTCACTTGACTTGTGACAAAGAGAGGTATGTCGTTAAGTTTGGCTTCATTCGCAAAGTGCGAATCCACTTTTGTCCAATTTGTTTTTGAATAATTGAGTTAGAAAATTGCATTATTTTGTAGTGAAGTAAATAAATATTCCGCTTTGCGACCGACAGGGTGTGGATTTGACTACTATGGTTTGGATGTTTGTGAAAGTTGCAAAGTAGCAGATGGATTTCATCGTCCGATGTGATTTAGCCATCTATCTTGGTCGAGTGGATGGTACAGTACCTTTGCTTCCATGCATGTAGGCTTGTAGATTCAACTTTCACTGTAGCATGAATTCTGTGAACGCTTTAAATGGCAGATTGTGTTCATTGTTGTTCTATATGATATTTTAATACGTGATGTTGTTTTTCAGCTTAAAGTTCGCTTGCATTTAACGTAGAAATACACGCGTAATGTTGGAATCAAGACACGTGACGAGATTGGTGACTGCCAATAAAATTGTATTTTAAATAGTTAATTCAACATCTTTATTTTATTGTTTACCATATTAAATATTACCCCCGTCTGGCTGCACGTTGGTAAGTTTAATGCAGTAGTGATTTCTTCTTATTTATTTTTTTAAAAATGCGTCAGAAGTAGAATATTTACAATGATACTTAATTTAAACGTATAGTTAAGTTAATTAAGGTTTGGAATTCTGGCTTGTTAAAAGTCTTCATCCAGAAGTGGGGAAGATACGGGTTGAATATCAAGGTGACAATGGCATGAACTCTCTTGTCAAGTGCATACTCTTTATCAGTGGTTTTCAAAGCAAGGGTCGCGATCCAATGTTGGGTCGTCATTCTGTTTCGTGTATGTTGACATGATGCAATATTTTATTAACTGTAAATAAATATTATTAAGTACACTGAAATTTAAAAAAATAACGAATGTGAAGTAGTGTTTTTAGGTTTGCTTCAAATTAAAAACAAACACAGAAATAAACTAAATGTAGAAGACAATCTTCGATGCGCACTTTCCTCAATAGGTCTCAAGAGCAAGCAAGTAGCGGCAGAAAAACTAGCTCTTAATCTTTCTACTACACTTCTTCTTCTTCTGCAGCTTTTCCCACTTAAGTAGGGTCGCTGTTTGTGGTGAGTCTCCACCACAACTTCCTGTCTTGGGCTGTAGCCACATTCTTCATCCTCAAGTTCTTCATCCTCAAGTCCTCCTCTACCATCTTCCTCCATCTCTTCTTTGGCCGTCCGCGTTTCCTCCTCCCCTGCACATCCATCTGCATGACCTTTCTTCCCACATACTCTTCCTCCCTCCTCATCACATGACCAAACCATCTCAATCTCGCCTCCTGTATCTTTGCTCCTAAGTTAGTAACTTTCACCGTTTCCCTTACATAGTCATTTCTCAGACTATATAAGGGGAACCTTTCTGGTCACACCGCACATCCACCTAAGCATTCTCATCTCCGCTACCTCCATCCTGCTGATGTTATTTTTCCTCAGGGCCACAGTATCCATAGCATACGTCATAGCTGGTCTCACTACTGTCCTGTAGATTTTGCCTTTTAGATTGATCGGCATCCTCTTATCGCATAGCACTCGAGCCATCTCTCTCCAGTTCTTCCATCCTGCATCCCACTTCCTACTCAGCCTCACCATCCTCTTTCATTGTTGAACCTAAGTATCTAAAGTCACTGACCTTCCTGATGACATCTCCTTCCAGCTCTAGAGCTATCTCCTGGTTGCCATCCATATTGCAACACATATACTTTGTCTTACTTCTGCTTAGTCTCATACCTCTCTCTTCCAGTACTTTCCTCTAGCTGCCACTTCTTCTCTTGATTCTGCACACAGCACGATGTCATCTGCATACAACATAGTCCAAGGTGCGTCTTCTCTCACCTCCTCATTCACCACCTCCATCACAATATTAAACAGGAACGAACTTAATGCTGACCCTTGATGCAAGCCAACTGTCATTGGAAAACTTTCTGTCTCTCCCAGGCAGGTTCGAACTCTTGTCTTCACATTTCTGTACATCTCCTGCACCAACCAGACATATTTCTCCGGTACCTTCTTCTCCCTCAAACACCTCCAGACTTCTTGCCTTGGCACTCTATCATACGCTTTCTCCAGATCAATAAAAACCAGGTGTAGCTCGTGTTGCTTCTCTCTAAACTTTTCCATCATCTGTCGTAACCCAAAGATAGCATCTGTCGTCGATCGACCAGGCACGAAGCCAAATTGCTCCTTTGCAATCTCCACCTCCTTCCTCAGTCTTTCATCAAGAACCCTCTCTAGGATCTTCATTGTGTGTGTGACATCAACTTTATTCTTCTGTAATTCTTACAGTCTTGGGCATCTCCTTTACTCGTGTAGATGGGGACAAGAGTACTTTCCCTCCATTCCTCAGGTATATTTTCCTGTTGACAAACTTTAATGAACAGGTCCCACAGCAGGTCAATTCCTACTTCCTCTAGTGCCTCCCATGCCTCCACTGGGACCCTGTCAGGGCTACCGATTTTCCATTCTTCATCCTCTTTATGGCTTCCTTCACTTCCACTCTACAAATGTTCTGCACCATCCCCTCATTAGGCTCCCCATCTTCTCTGTGAGTCCTTGCATTTTCTTCATTCAAAAACCCTTCCAAGTATATTATCCATCTGTTTCTTATATCCACGTCCCTCCTTAATACCCTTCCTCCAGAGTCTTTTATCTACCTCACATGTACGATGTCCTTTGATGCCATATTTCTACATTTTGCCAATCGATAAAGCTTTCTCTGTCCCTCCTTTGTTCCTAATTGATCATAAAGGTCTTGATACGCCATGGCCTTCGCCTGTGCAACAACTCTTTTGGCTTCTTGCTTTTTCTGTCTGTATTCCTCTCTGTCCTCTACCACTCTGGACTTGTCCCACTTCTGCTTTGCCTTCCTCTTAGCCATCACTGCATCTTGTACATTATCATTCCACCACCAACCCTCCTTCTGCTCTCTAATCTTTCCGGATGTTTCACCAAGCACCTCAATTGCATAGCTTAGAATTACATTTGAATTATGTCTCCACCAGTCTTGTACACTTTCTAGTCCATCCGAAATCCTCTCTAATACCTTCTCCCTAAAAAGGTTCCTCACACTTTCTTCTTTTAAGCGAAACCACTTAATTTTCTTATTCCCATGGCTTCCAAAGGTTCTTATCTTTGACTTTACTTCAAAGTCTGCACACAGCAGCCGGTGTTGCTGCGCCACCTGATCTGTTGGGATTACCTTACAATTTGTTACTCACTTAAGATGTTTTCTTCTAGTCAAAATGTAGTCAATCTGTGAACTATTGTTGCCACTTCTGAAGTTATCAAATGCTCTCCCCTCTTACAGAAAAAGGAGTTCACAATTGCCAGATCAAACAATGCTGCAAAGTCCAAAATCCTCTCTCCTCCCTAGTTCATTATTTCCACTACATGGCCATCATGCACCCTTTCACAGTCCCTATTTTATCTTCCTATATGTCCGTTCAAGTTTCCTCCGACAATCTTTCTACTACACTACTACTGTAGTCTTTATACTACACTGCTTGGAAAGAAATCAACGGATGCCATAGTGTGAGGAACAAACTGCCATGGCGCCCACCTTAATAAGATGTAAGACTTTCTTTTGCTGCAATGACTGCAACAATCTTATGAGGTATACTTTCCGCAAGCATACGATTGCGATCAATGCGAATTTTGACACCATTTTTCCTGTAGGCATGTAATGAGGTTTATGAAATGCAGAAATGAAGTTTATGAGAAAAACTGCAAAGCATACTCTATTTGATCACAAAAGAAATGAAGAAATTATGAAAGAATTAAACCAAGAACCAGTAATTGAAAAAATTAAAAATATAAACATAAATGGATGGGACACGTTCAAAGAATGAAAACAGAAAGATTACCAAAACAAGCCTTAAAGTACAAGCCATTAGGAAAAAGAAAACCAGGACGTCCTCTTAAACGATGCCTTCTAAGGCCGGAACAGGCCATGCTAAGCCTAAATCCTTGATACGCATGATGATGTAATGAGGTTCTGGACTGTTGTGGGGACAGACGTCCGTTGACCTCACCCGATCTCCAGTTCATCCCACAGATGTTCAATAGGGTTGAGATCAGGGCTCAGTGGAAGCAGCCAAGTGGGGTCACGTTCATGTCCACAAACCACACAGAGCAGCAGCCTTATGACAATGTGCATTGTCTGGCTGAAAGAGACAGTTGCAGGTACATAAAAATGCCACCAAGTAGGAAGCATCGCATTGTCCAGAATGTTCAGATATCTCTCGGAGTTCAGTGTTCGTGGCATCACAAACAGAGGTCCGAGGCCAAACAAGGAAACACAGGATTATACCATGATGCCACCAACCCCGAATTTCATAGTTGGGATTACTCACCCTGGTAAGAAACGTTCACTGGGCATTCGCTACACTAGTCTATCTGTAGAAGGTGTAGCGTGATTCGTCGCTCCATAAAACTGCTTTCTAAGCTTCCACGTCCCACTATAAACGCTCTTTGCACCACTGAAGACGACGCTGCACGTTTATTTAGGGCCTGCATATTGCGGTCCTACCATGGAAACCCACGTTGTGAGCCTAGGTTCTGAATGTTTTTGTGCAGATTCGTGATCCAATCGATGTCGGGAACTCAGCAGTCATTGTATCGGCCGACGAATGGCAATTTTTACATATTATCCTTCGTAGCATCCTACTAGTCACGTTCGGCGAGCGTGGTGAGTCAACACTTGCAGTTGACTCCCTGAGCTTCCATCTCAGTATAGTATTACTGATGCCATTTTACCCGGACATTGTTGTACTGATTCGGGAGCATCATATTCCTCCAATTTATACTGACTACAAACACAGGACTTGTTACATGGAAGGATGCACCTTACCTATGGAGGTGTCCGTTGACTTCTTTCTAAGTAGTGTATGTGATGGTGACGCACCACCTTACGTATTCCATCGGTGATTTATGGCCGCATTTGTACATTTGTACCCCTCAACATCTATTCAACGATACATATCGGATACTGAATCAGAAATTTTTATTTAATACCGTGTTTGACCTTCTTTAGCCTGAATTACAACACATATGTGGTTAGGCATAGATTCCACACGGTGTTGGATTCCATGTACGTCTACATGAAATCCAACACCGTGTGGAATCTATGTCACACGGTGGCATAGATGCCACATGGTGCCACCAGACAGTCCTTTAACCGGCTCAGATTTGAGGGAAGAGGATTTTTGCTCCCGGATGTGTTTTTCTAACATGTCCCATACATTATCAATGGGGTTTAGATCCGGGCTTTCTGGTGGCTAAGAAAGTTGGTGGAAACCGCTGTCTTGCTCACCGAACCACTGCTGAACAATTCTTGCATGATGGAGTAGCATCGTTGTCCACGAAACAACCGTCACCTTTTTTCAGAAACCAATCAGCTCTGCTATTATCAAAATCGTGACTCCAGCGGGAGGAGCACCCACAATAAACCCTTTATCGAACTCCGAAATATCCTTGTTTTTCCCATTGCGATTAACACTGTTAACGATTACTGAACTAGCAGCATTTTTAAACAGTTGTCTGAAACACGTGCGTCACCACGTGTTTCAGACAACTGAAACACGTGATCAAGTATTTTGTATATATGCTGCTTAAGTGACGTTTACGTATATCTGCATAAAAGTTTCTAATTCAGATCTAAATAATTTCTAATCGCATAAATTAAATTAAATTATTTTATATACATTCATTTAAATTAAATGAACACAAATAAAATTGGCTGTTGTATATAAATTTTAATGTATTTTTATTACATGCAAAAATACATTAAGGCATCATGTGAGTCCGCGGTTAGCCTAGTGGCTGTGCGCTTCGCAAACATATTCCTTGGGGAAGGAGTGTCCTAGGTTTGATTCCTGTCGACGACGTGAGGAGCTTAAGGATCTTCCTCAGAGAAAAACCCTACTGTCCACGCTCAAGATCCTAACTTGGGCATAGAGAATAGGGTTTTTCTCCTCAGTTTATCTGGGGTTTTTCATAGGCAAACCGGTCTTGAGAACTCAACACCACAGCAGCAGACATAAGATACATCGGGGAGTAGGGTTGACCATCTTATCCTGTGAACGGTTTGAGGTTCGATGATTAATTAAACCCTCGACACCGCAAGATAAAAGAGGAAAGGAAAATGAGATGAGATTTACTACATGTATTAAAGAGTGTAATAAACAAGATGGCAGCAGTTGTTTGCTGGATGCCAGCAAACAGTTGCTGGCATCCAAATTGGCATCCTCCCTGGATGCCCATTACAATCACTGATAGCTCTGTTCCATCTGTGATTGGCTAAGAGGGGGAGGGGATTAGCTGCCTACCAGTATTCAAAAAGTTGTGCTTATTACCTTTGTGAAATAAAAGACATTAGCAGATTTTTATTTATTTATTATTATTTTGTTAATTTAATTGCTGAACAATACAGGAATAATAGATTAAAATTAAATAACAAATATAAAACTGAATGCAAAAGAATTAAATTAGTTTAAGTATGGCCTACTTAGGCCAGGGTTTGAAATGGTTTTGAACCAAAATAAAATTCCTCTCGGAACAATTCCAAATGAACTTTATTTTCTTCACCCTCCCCCCTCCCCCAATTGCACGAATTAATACTTCCTAATTGAATTTTTTTGTTATCATGAATATTTTATCTATTCGGATTGGAACAATTTATTTGTTTCTCTTTCTCTCAAGATATATTTCCGGTCGGAGGAAAAAATTTCACTTCCAAAAAATAAAATAAAATAAAAATAAAAATAAATAAATAAATAAATAAATAAAATATATCTTTCCACTCCGGAATAATTGTCTGAGAATCAAAAAAGGATTGGTTCTTCGAATATATTTATTTCAAATCTCTGCTGTAGGCCCTTGCTGTGGTATATTTCAGAACTAAATAAGAGTACACAAAAGTGAAAATTAGATTCAATTTTTCCTTTTACTTTTGTTTTAATAATACATGTGCGCATGCGCAAAATATATAAATCACTGACAAACAGGATGATCCAAAGATCGTGTATAATGAGAAACATAAGGTATAAATCCAACTTAATCATATGACATTTAAAGAAAATCACATAGATTTTGAAAGTAGGACGATATTTATGAATTTCTCAGACGTACTTCTCTGAATATAATTAGAATTTTATAATTATAAATAAGAGTACACAAAAGTGAAAATTAGATTCAATTTTTCCTTTTACTTTTGTTTTAATAATACATGTGCGCATGCGCAAAATATATAAATCACTGACAAACAGGATGATCCAAAGATCGTGTATAATGAGAAACATAAGGTATAAATCCAACTTAATCATATGACATTTAAAGAAAATCACATAGATTTTGAAAGTAGGACGATATTTATGAATTTCTCAGACGTACTTCTCTGAATATAATTAGAATTTTATAATTATAATTCTTTGGTTTTATAATTATGATATAACCATGGGGGGGGGATTTCTACCTCATTTGAAAACACATATCCTTGTCTGTGTGAAGAGAGAAATTCCTGAGCATGTTTTTAAAAGTACGCATGCGTTATTTTCGTGCGAAGCTGGTTGATTTCTTTCTAGTGAAAAACTTGCGTTTCTTGGCGTTCTTCTGATGACGTAAAAGAACGCCATATGTTTACACGCTGTCTGCAGGAAAGCGATACAACTATTGTCTTCCACTACGTGATGAAATTTTCATAAAACGATTTTTGAATCTGCATTATCGCTGGCAGCTTGGATCTATTAAAGAGTAGATTGTTTATTGATTATGACAGTTCTGAAGTTATGCTTCCGCTGTTACCTTGACAACAGAAGGTTATGTAATGTGTTTACTTATGAATTCTTACGTTTCATTCTCGTATACAGGTCTGTTATGTGAATACAATGACTTCAATAACAAACGTATTCATTATGTAAGACGTAATAAATCATTGAACATATGAAAATTTAAATTAATACGTGAAATAGTGCAAACGTAGTAGAGTGGCGCTGTGGAAGCGTGCTGGGTTTTTATTTTTTATTTTTTCAATGAAAATTAATTAATCGATATGTATTGCTAAAATCAAGTTCAAAAATGTACCTTTCTTCTCCTCACGTTTTCTTTCTCATAACAAATACACCTATTTATTTATTAATAGTATAGATAAATAAATAAATAAATAAATAAATTTCATTGCCATGACAACCGTTGCGTTTATTGGAGGCCTGAAGTACCTTGAAAAAGATTTCAAGTTCGGTCTGTTAGATGAGGGTTTTCTAGACAAAGGAGGGAAAAAATACATTGGGGACCGTATTATTTTTTAATTTAATTTAATTACATTATTATTATTATTTTTTTTTTTGATGGCCTCAAGATTTTGAGAATTTTGTCAGCTACTATCTGAACACATTCTCTACCACTAGACTCCAGCTGGCATAATGGAAACTGAAAACCTGCCATGATACTCACCAACATATGCCATTAGGATAGCAAGTGTCATATTTTTCAACTGTTCAGGCTTTGTTAATATCACATGTTGAGTCATCTAATTGATATTATAGTATGACGTAAAATAAAACAGTATAACAACATATGTTATGGAGTAAACGGGTTTATTAACAAAGAAATATATGTTTACACATGGTGATATGTACATCCACAACTATCGGTGGAATCTTAGTCGAATAAAGCATCAAAGACGGTAGATTACCTGCTCGAAATGGACACCTTGTCTTTCATGACAGGGTTTCGTAGCGTATGCGAAGATTCTCTGTCATCTTGGAATAACAAGGAGTGGAATATCTGCTGGACATATCGCGTAACTTTATCCCTTAGTTCATCAAGACGGGTCATGACATAAAAATGTTCACCAAGCTTTACGAAGGCATCAAGCAAGGTGAGATCAGGAGAACGTAAAGGGTACGAGAATTCTGTGACCCTCACGATGAGCCTCCCTGGGAAGGATTAAGACCATGATGATCAAGGCAATGATGAGACTATTGCTTGCGGAAGCTTACGGAAACAACGAACAAAATGCTCACAAACATGTCCTAGACTCGGACCATTTGATCTACCAACTCCGTATGAAAGAAAATAATGCTCAACAATAAACTTATTTTCTTCCATCGTCAACACCATATACTCGTGGAGAGGGCTATGAAGTTGGGCAAGTATTTTTTTTTTTTTTTTTTTTTTTTACGGGTTTTGCATCACAATTAACAAACGCAATTAACAGTCCTAATGTTAAAAATAACAACATCTTGAATGTTCAGTTTCACCGAGTTTGTAACTTATTTATATTTTATTATATTTTTTAATTTCCAAAATAAATACTAATGCCTCATCCCTTCTTGAGAATATAAATGAAGCTCTTTTTAAGACTGGTTAAAGTTTTGGAGTAAATGAAGCAGTTTTAAAGACCGGTTTATTTTTTATAGATACGTTTCAAATAAGTCCTGTAGTTTTATGGAAATAGCATATGCATCCACTGCGCTAGATCACTCGAAGAAAGAATCGTTATAAGTTGGATTAGTCGCCGATAAGAGGAACTTTTTTCGATTAATGAGTCAGTCGATCTCTGACATAAAGGTTTTTTTCCCACCAAGAAACGGGTTTTAATCCAGCATCACACACAAAAAATCAAATACACAATTAACACTATTACAGACAATAAACAAGTTTAGGTTTCACGCCTAGGAAATAGCAACTGTTGTTAGCATCTATCTCTCTCTCTCTCTCTCCTGAAAAGCTTTGATTCATTGATAGCCTGTGCTCGTTATTATCAGTGAAAGCTTGAAGGATAGAAACTAGCTGCCTGCTTGTCTTAAAAAGTTATTTAGGGCTAAAGAAGCTTCGCATACTCCCTTGGGAGAATAAAAAGTTAGAGAATATTTATTTTACATTTTAAACATCTTATTTTTTTTACATTTCGAATATAAATGCAACAATCATTTGATATAACGACAGTGAATATTCCTTAATAGTTGTATTTAAATTGTGACTGTTGTTTTGTATACAATGAACTTTTATATGATATTTTGTGAACACACACACACACACACACACACACACACACACACACACACACACACACACACACACACACACACACACACACACACACACACACACACACACACACACACACACACACACACACACACACACACACACACACACACACACATGTTGACAAAAGTATCTGTACACCTTATGTGCCATGCAAATTTCGAATCCTACCACATACACATAGGAGTGTCTGATAATAAAACGTGGAATGTGCTGCATGTTTTACTCTGTACTCGATATCAAAATGTCACGTTCAACTGAACTGACAGATTTCCAATGTGGGATGGTAGTTAGGTGTCACATCAGCGGTCTTTCTTTTCGTGACATTGCTACCTGTCTCGGTATACCGAAATCCACCGTCGCTTATGTCATTCGTAGATGGAAAGATGACGGTGCTACCAAAGCAGAAAAACGCCCTGAGAGGCCACCGACACTCTGATCGAGATCGACGAGCTCTATCTCGGAATGCTCGAGCATCCTGCAAGTCAGCAGCAGCGGACCTCGCATTCAACCTGGAAAATGCAGGACATGTCACCACTAGAACTGTCAGCAGAGAGTAGCATACCTAGGTTACCATTGCAGAACAAGCCATACATCACCCTCCCCCCTCAACACCAAAAGTTTGGACTGGTATCTTTCATATCATTCCTAGATGCCGTAGATGACTGGAAAAGGGTTCTGTTGAGTGACGAAGCTTTCAATTGTTTTACTCTGATGACCATGTTTGGATCTGGAGATTACCCAGAACTCTTCTGGTAGAACCGCATCATTCCAACTTTCAAGTTTGGTCGAGGTTAGGTAATGGTATGGGGGTATTTCAGTTAGCCGGGGATTGGTCAATTGGTGGTCGTGCCCAAAACTATGATGTCTGATGGCTATATGGACATCTTGGACAACATACTTCTGACGTTGTGGAAGTCGACAATGACCGTAGCATGTTTCAACATGGCAGTGCTCCATGCTATACTGCTCTGTGTGTCCGAGTCTGGTTTCCACAAAACAACATTAAAGTGTTGGATTGGCAAGCACAGGGTCCAGATCTCAACCCCCCATTGAACACCTTTGGGAGGAATTAGAATACCGAATTCGCTTCAGACCACAGCGGCCGTAATCAGCCTCAGCAATGGAGGTAGCTTTGCGTGATAAATGGAAGAATATTCCTGTTACGACGTATCAGAAATTGGTCGAAAGCATGCTCGGAAGGGCAGTTGCTGTCATTTAGGCCAAAAGTGGTCCCTCCAGATACTATAAATGTAATTAAAACACTTTTTTTTTTTTTTTACTACAAATAATTGTCCAAATACTTTTATCAACAGAGTATACACAGATCCTTCGTATCTCAGTCAGTATAGACGAAGCCCATGGGTCGGAGTCTTCGATGTTACTGCTACTTCACCGTTCTAACTCCTCCAACCAAAGAAGTGAAGTTAACTATAATATTGTTTTTAATAAAAAATCGAAGTTTTATACGAAGAAATCTAAATTTTACTAAAGAGCTGTCATCAAGTATCCCACTCTTCAGAGCACTTGCAGTAGCAGCAGCAAAGTTTAAAAACTGCAGTTAAAATATTTATGTGTCTAAGTATTATATATATAAAAAAACAGTAAACAGTATGTTCCTGTTATTTACAGAGAAATGAACACATTAAAGGTGGCTGTAAGTCAATAATAATCTACTATACAAATGCCACGTTTGCATTAAAGAAATTGCAATATCACGGTAGAAATTTCTTTTTAGTACTAGAGCCAAATATCTGTTTGACAAATACAATTTCACCCTGTAATGATAGTAAATTAACAGAAAGTGACAAAGCTATTATTATTATCAATATCTGTAAGGTTAAAGTTCCATCATATTAACAGGTCATCAAATGATAGGATGACGAGTCCCTTTATTAAGATTATATGTTATTTATAGCTAATGTCATTTTTTTTATTTTACATAAATATTTCAGACAGTGACATATCTTGTTAAGATAGGTACCAAATATGTCATAATTTGTAATAAAAAATAAAATAAAAATAATAAACTGAATCGTAAACTGAAATATGCCAATTATTATTAACATGCATATTAATGTAACACAAGGCCTGTGTAGCTCAGTGGAAAAGACTATGAGAAGTAATTCACAAAATGAATTACTTCTAACAAATGATAACACCCTTAAGGAGGTTAAAGCATATGCAAACATATGATGAATATATCTATCAATGATGTATCTACTTTACTGCTGTGTATTTATTTTTATTTGTATAATAACAGTAATACAAAGATATTAAGAGTTAAACCTTAATGTAACTAATTGAAATGTCATGTAACTGATCCCTGCTAAAGACTATGAGAAGTAAATTCACAAAATGAATTACTTGTAACAAAATTCTAAGCCTTTCTTCGACCGGTTCTCGAGTTAGTCGATCACTGGCACGGGCAAGCGGGTTTTTCCTCCCGGAAACTCCGGTTTTTCATCCGGTAAACTCAAGAAAATCGACCGTAGTACCCACATTATTTCAAACAGTGACACATCTTGTTAAGATAGGTACCAAGAGATGGCAGCACTTATTTGCCAGCCCCTTCATCGGTGGTTGCTATAATTAGTGACAGACATGGGCTAGCTATCTCTGATTGGCTACCGGTAAAGATTGAACTGCCCACTCAGTTTCCTGCTAGATAGGTATAAAGGCCTCGCCTACTCCCTATAAGGGAATAAAAGGGTTAGCTGATTTTTTTTATAATGTAACACATAAATATGTGTAAAAATTAACAGCGCTAATTATTTTACTTGTTAGACGACAAGATCTTATGCAATAAATAAGAGAGAGAGAGAGAGAGAGAGAGAGAGAGAGAGAGAGAGAGAGAGAGAGAGAGAGAGAGAGAGAGAGAGAGAGAGAGAGAGAGAGAGATAAAGAATCAAACATCCTGTAGCTGTGGATAGGAGTGATTTGTATACAGTGATATTTCTGGAATTTGCAAAGACATTTGACAGAATGTCACATAATAAACTGGTGTATAAGTTACTGCAAATAGGTTTAGTTTATCGTTGGTTGACTGGATAAGAACCTAGCTCTCTAATATATAACAAACGATTGTGTACAGAAGAGGTATGTTTGTAAGGAGAAACGTTATGGAAGAGATAGACTTAAATTTGGGTTTATATAGGTCAAATTTATTTGAAACTAAGTAAGAAAATACCAAGTTTCGCCAACATTAGCTGTTTGGCTTCTTCAGGGTAAACATAGATGTAGAACAATTAAACGCTAAAACTGTTAACAAAAACTATTAATGAAGGAAGAACCAAGAAATACAATTGTATTTTTTACAAAACAAAAATATGGAGAAACTTGAAAGTGAAATTTTATCTCAACTAGACCCTAAACCCACAGTGTGGTGGAGATATGTGGATGACATTTTCATTGTATGGAAAAACACAGAAAAGAATCTGTTGGATTTCTTACCAAGATCAACTCCTTCCATCGCAAAATTAAATTCACCTTAGAACTTGAGAAAGAAAAAGAATTACCATTTCTGGACACTTTAATAAAGAAACAAATAGATGGACGCATCAGCCTTACAGTCTATCGCAAACCAACCACCACAGGTCGATACTTGCACTTCACTTCTTCCCACCACGTTTCTCAGAAACTTAGCATCTTACACATGCTTAAAAATAGAGCCTCTCTGATCACTACAGAAGATAAAGACCAAAAAGATCTCTGATATCAAAAAACCTTTAAAACAATGGTTACCCAAGAAAATTGATCCACAAGATACTTTCTGTGACCCCCCACAACGACAGCCTGAAGAAATACATTATAATTTCACTATCGCGATTCCGTATATGGGGAGAGTTTCAAATAAGATTGCCACACTCCTCAAGCCACATGGAATATTAGTGGCTTTTAAACCGTCTAAGACCATCTGCCAATTCTTAAGATCTCCAAAAGACAGTTATCCTTTCTTCAAATATGCTGGAGTCTACAACATCCCCTGTTCGTGCGAAATAAACTATATTGGTCAGACCTCTGGAAGTTTTGAAATCAGAAAAAAGGAACACGTAGGAGATGTAAACAATAACAGTGAAGACAAATCGGGGTTAGCATTTAATTTAACCAGGACAAACCATACCATAGAATTGGACAAAAGCTCCATGCCCTACTTAGAGGAGGATTTCCGCTCCCGAATCATAAAAGAAGCCATAACAATGATCCGTTCTAAACAGAACCTAAATAGAAACCAAGGATTAATTCTGCCTGTGATTTGGAAGACCCTCATAAGATCTTTAAACATGCCAGAATTAAATCTTGCTGGTAATTACAGTACGTTCCTACATAACAACAAATGAGATCATACACGCTCCATGCGTGTGATGTACGCGTTCTTCTGTTTTTTTGTAAAAAATACAACTGTATTCGGTTCTTCCTTCATTAATAGTTTTAGTTAACAGTTTTAGCGTTTAAGTTGTTCTACATCTATGTTTACCCTGAAGAAGCCAAACAGCTAATGTTAGCGAAACTTGTCGGTATTTTCTTGCTTAGTTTCAAATAAATTTGACCCATCTAAAAACAAATTTAAGTCAATCTCTCCCATAGTTCTCTTGGTCAAAAAAACAACTTTATTATCATAAGGAGAAAAGTTACCAGTGGTGTTGCATAGGGTACTATCCTGGGTCCATTGTTGTTTAATCTGTTTGTGAACGATAGTGTGACTGATTTGCAAACGAATATTCAGTTGTTTGCAGATAATCAAAGTTGGGTAAAATTATTAGGATTTATGTAAACGTGCTGGTGCTTCAAAGTGATTTGAATAGATTGGCTTTGTATTTCCATATAGCTATTTGTATCTCCGAAATGTGACACCGTGTATTCCATGGAGACGTTATATTACAGGCGGTAGAGAAAGCAACAGATCACGAGACATTGGTGGACAGAGAATTGAAGTTCAAAGGACATATTGCAAACGTGATTTAAAAAAAAAAGCACAAAAAATGCCGACTATGACAGCAGGTTGAGGAAATGTAATTTGCATAGTTTGTTAAATAGACAGAGGAGGAGATCACATGATTCTTCTTCTTCTTCGTCTATGATCTCTTGCTTTTAAGCGTCGACATTTTGTCAAAGAGATTTCATGCCATCCTGCTTAAGGCTTGTTCTTTTGCTTCTATCCAGTTAATTCCCTTCTTTTCCAATTTTTCTTTAAGTTCCTTTTGCCAACCTTTTCTTGGCCTGCCTATGTTTCTTTTTTCCTATTTTCTGGGTTTCATATACAGTTTTTGCTATTATTCCTTTTTCCATTCTATAAAATGTCCAAACCACCTCATTTGGTCTTGTGTTATGAATTGGTTCACAGGTGCAACTTGGAGGCTGTCTCTTATAGTTTGATTTCTTATTCGGTCTAGTCTTGTTTTTTGTGCCACTTTCCTAAGATATTTCATTTCAATTGTTTGTAGTTTATTTGTGTTTCCTATTGTTAAACACCAGGACTCGCAGCTATATGTTAATGTCGGTACAAATACTGAACGGTACACTGCCATTTTGGTAATCTTGGTAACTTCTTTCTTATCCAGGAATGGGCCTTTCATTGCATAGAATAGCTCTGTTCACCCTGTTATCCTGTTGTTAATCTCTGTGTCTAGTCTACCATCTTCTTATATATATGATCCCAACTATTTAAAGGAGTGAACTTGTTCCAGTTGATGGTTCTCTATTTTTATTATGTGTTTTGGTTGGTTTCTAGATAAGATCATTGTTTTAGTTTTATTTATATTTATGATCATATTCCTTTTCTTTGTTGCTTCATACCAAATGTTGATGTTGTACTGCAAATCTTCAGCTGTATTTACTAGAATCACTACATCATCTGCAAAAGCCATGTGTGAAATCCTGGTTTCTTTCAGTTTCCTGTATCCTAGGTGGAACTTTTTTTTGTTTTTGTTTGGCATGCCTTTAAAATTTCATCCATTACTATAATGAATAGAAGAGGGCTGATGATACAGCCTTGCTTCATTAAGACATTTGTTTTAATTGATCTATTATTACAGGTTCTTACATAATTTCTATTACTTTTGTAGAGGCTTTGTATGGCTGCTATTAAGTTATCTTGTATCTTGTTTTTCTTTAATGTTTCTCATATCAAGTGTCTGGGAACTCAGTCAAAGGCATGTAGTTCTTTTCCATATTCTAATGTTTTCTCTGATATTTGTGTAATACTGAAGATAAGATCCTATGTGCTTCTATGTTTTCGAAAGCCATATTGCATTCCGTCCAGTGTATCCACCATTTCGTTTCTAAGTCTCTCTTCTAAAATACGGACATACAATTTTCCTGGAACGCTTAAAAGCGAAATCCCTTTCACATTTACTGTTATGATGATATGATTCAAATATATAAATTGTTAAGAGGATCATGCCAGATAGATATCCAAGGTTTTTTTTTGAAAAGGTTGGAGGGAAAAGGATAGGGACAAGAGGTTATTATTGGAAATTGTATAAACGTGTGGTGTATAGGAGTGTCAAACATAATTCTTTTTGCATGCAGAGTGGATGGCAAATGGAATGCTTTGTCGAATGAGGTGATGAGTGCACAAACATTGAATCAATTTAAGATGAATATATCTGTAACTATTGCTTCTCTCGATGGACTCAAGAATTTGAGTACAAGAGGTGTATAATAATAATATAAACAACAAGAAGAAGAACAGCCAGGTGAGGCTAAGTGTGACACTCGCATCCTTTGCGCTAAGCCGCCCGAAGATAGCCTTAAGTTCAAGTCTAGTGACCGACTGGAGAAACTTTTTCAAAGCCTTTCTTCAATCGGTTCCCGAGTTAGTCGATCTCTGGTAGAGGCAAGTGGTTTTTTGTTCTTCCAGAAACTCGGCTTTTTCGTCTTGTAAACTCAAAAAAATCGACATTAGAATCCACATTATTTCAGACTAACATATCCTGTTAGGGTTAGGTACCAAGGGATGGCAGCATTTGTTTGCACGTCTCTTCATTGGTTGCCACTTATAATTGGTGATAGTCTTGGGCAACTATCTCTGATTGACAAACGGTGGAGATGAACTGCCCACTCAGTTTCCACAAGCCAGATATGGTTAAAATGCCTCGCTTACTCCCTGTTAAGAAATTAAAGGTTAGCTGATTATTTTTATTTATAATAATAATAAACTATGAAGCGTAACTACATGTAAGTGGTTATGTACATATCAGTATAGGAAATACAAGTGGGGATTCCAATTTATCAATATGAGGATATCAATATGAGACATGTGCACACACACATATGCATAGCTACTCTGGTGACATGGATCGTTGTTACAGTACATGCAGCCATTAGGAAAGCACCATTTCTAAATTCAAGAAAATCTGTAAAAAGAAACGATGTTTTTATGGTTGAGATACAGAGTCCAGTCGGTGACTAGAAACTGAACTTAAGTCTATGTTCAGGGTGCTCAGCGCCACTTCCACCATAGGCCCTAATTCATATGAATAATAGGTCCTAAGTGAAATCCTTTATACTTTAAATCAGGAGTGTCAAACTCAATTAGACCGAGAGCTATTTGCCATAAAAATGCATCTCAAGTGGGCCGCAAAAAATTTTTCGAAATCACTTCTTAAAAAATGCTGCACTAAGCACTAATTAGAATCGAAGGGAAGTAATAACTAGTGAAATAATGAGTATAAATAAACTGGAAAATTAATAATGAAAATTTTATTTATTCTAAGTCATTACAAAACATAAAATAAAGTATAATGATTCTGACAATTCAAAAATAAAATAAAATAAAATAAAGAATATTTTTATTATTTTAATATTTACAGTATATAGCATTTAAACCAAATTAAACCGAAATTAAATTTTATTTGACAAATCAAATATTTACACAGCTTATAAGGCCTGTGTAACTCAGTGGAAGTGACGCTTGCGTCCTCTGCGCTTGGCCGCTTGAAATTAGACCTAGGTTCTAGTCTAGTCGCTGACTGGAGGAACTTTTTCTAAGCCTATCTTCGACCGGTTCCCGAGTTAGTCGATCTCTGGCACAGGCAAGCGGGGTTTTCCTCCTGGAAACTCGGGTTTTTCGTCCCGTAAACTCAAAAAAATCGACCGTGGTACCCACATTGTTTCAGACAGTGACATATCCTGTTAGGGTTAGGTACCAAGAGATGGCAGCACTTGTTTGCCAGCCTCTTCATTGGCGGCTGCTATAATTAGTGATAGACATGGGCCAGCTATCTCTGATTGGCTACCGGTGGAGATTGAACTGCCCACTCAGTCTCCAAAAGCTAGATAGGGTATAAAGGCCTCGCCTACTACCTATTAGGGAATAAAAAGGTAGTTGATTTTTTTTATAAAGTGTAAAGTCTCATTTATAACCATCACAAAAATTTACAGAGCCTCCTGTTAGTTTGAAATTTTTTGTGTTGTGTTGAAATAAAATACTTATGTTTATATATATACTTGCATAATATAATTATAATAAATTTAAGTAATTTAATTGTAGTATTTTATTTTTTCCTGACACTTGACAACGCTTATTGTTAATCAGCTTGCCAAAATTTGGACTCAAAGATTGAGAGCATACTGCCTTCATTATGGTAGAAAGGTTGATGTTTTGTTACTTTTCATACATGAGCATAATTGTTCACATAAATAGGTGCTTCCAAAATAACAGAATATTTGTTGCAAACTTTTTTTATTTCGGGATATATTTCACCTAAATAAGCGTATATTTTTGGAACACCAACTTTTTGGTATTCTCTTTTAGAATGGAATCATTTTAGAAATCAATAAGTTCCATTTGAATACAAATAAGAGCTTTTTCGAAATTAAAGGAAAAAGCGAAAAAACTTCTTGTTCCTTCAAATCTTTAAGTCGCTTATCAAATTATTCTTTGATCTTTTCTAGTTTGGAACAATGTTGAGAAAAAGTAAAACTTTGATTCTTATTGTTCAACCGTTCACACATAGAAATGTAATTTAGAATATTCTCTTTTAAATTATTTTGAAACAAAATCAATTTACATCTAAAACTTGCCAGTGCACCATACATGTGTGTTATTAACTGATCTTTGCCCTGAAGTTTGACATTTAAATCATTCAAATGTCCTGTAATATAAACTAAGAATGCTAGATCTTGTACTCATGTCCATATTCCTTTCTCCCCTTCAACATGAATTGACTCTTCTTGGCACTGTGTCAGTCAGGGTTTCGCATGTGTGGTCGGAGTGTAGGTCTGGAGAGAGGTGTAATATCAGTGATGATATACAGAAACAAACAGGGGGGGGGGTGTAGAGGAGTCATGTCCGAGAAGTGAGCTAGTGGGACTTGTTATAGAAACAGAAATGGGCTAGTGTGTATGTTTACAAATGTTAGAAGTATTCGAAACAAGGGAAATGAAACTGAATAAATAGAGTAGGAGTCAAATGGATGTGTAATCTTATAAAGCAAAAGAATCGTAAGAAAATGACGATGCGGAAGGAACACCGTTTGCATAAGGATGAAGTCCGTTATAAACGTTATAAACAGCAGGCTAGAATAGTCACAACTGTTGTAGAAAGCAAAGTCTAATTATGAAAAGAAACTGGCTCTGCATGCTAAAGACAACCCACAAGAATTCTATCGATATGCTGCAAGTAAAAGAAAGAAAGAATAGGAAAGAATAACTCTTCTAAATCCAGATGGCGTGAGGGTTACAGATGCAGAAGAGGTTGTTCAGTTAATGCGTACCCATTTCCTTAAAAGTTATCAACCTGGTGAATGCAACATTGAGCTCACTGTTACCTCTTCACTAGATGAAGAAACGCAGGTGTGTGAAGCCGAGGTATTAGAGCTGTTGTACAAACTGAATAAGAATTCAGCAATAGGTACTGATGGAATATCAGTAGGTGTGCTAAAAGAGTGTTCAGCTGAACTGGCCATTCCTTTGACCAGGATGTTTAATATGAGTCTCAGATCAGGGAAGATACCGCAGGAATGGAAGAAATGTATGGCATTACACAAGGGTGATGCAAAGACCAATGTACCCAACAGTCGACCAATTAGTATCTCAGGAGTGGTGGTATAGATTTTGGAAAAATTGGTTAGGGCCCGCATTCAGAAATGGGTTGACAGTGAATCTCTACTTTGCAATGAACAACATTTTACTAAGGGAAGGTCATGTTTTAGCAACTTGCTCACATTCTATAATAATGTTACCATTGAACCAAACAAGGGGAATAGTTACACCATGATACTTTTTGGATTTTGCTAAGGCTTTTAACAGAATACAGCATGGCAGGCTGCTGCATAAATTGGAGAAAATGGGTTTGGGTTATACAATATTAGCATGGATAAGTATATGGCTGACTGACAAATATCAAAAAGTGGCATACGGGGGGATATCTGAGTCTGCAAGGTTTAAGTTAACAAATGTTGTACCACAAGGATCAGTGCTTGGTCCACTGTTATTCAATCTGCACATTAATGATATTGGGAAGGATTTGACAAGCGACATACAGTTATTTGCTGATTATGCAAAGATAGGTAGGGTAATCAGGAATGCCGCTGATATGCAGTACTTGCAGAATTATTTGAATAGGCTGGAATTGTGGGCATGGGAAAATGGGTGTCAGGTCGATGTCAGTAAATGTAAAGTCATTCACTTCTGCATGATTAGGTATCCAATGCCGTATTATATTGGTGGGATTAGGCTAGAAGAAACTGATGAGGCTAGGGATCTTGGAATGTTAGTAGATAGGAAGTTGAAGTTTAATGGCCATGTGGCAAAGATTGTAACTACAACTCAAAAGTTATTGCAATGCTGAAACAAACGTTTTCATGTAAAGATAAGGATGTTATTTTGCCTCTTTACAAGGCCTTGATAAGACCTCACTTGGATTATTGTGCCCAGGTCTGGTCTCCTGGTTTCCATTGTGATTCTGATATATTGAAGAGAGTACAAAGGAGAGTGTTAAAAATGATATCAGGCTTGTGGAATTCTGTTAATGAAGACAGATTGAGAATTTGTAGACTGCGGACACTAGCAAATAGGAGAAAGACGGTTGATATGATTGAGACTTACAAACTTCTGTTACTGAAAGGATCATACAGGATTACAATTGATGGAATTTTTCAATTTATGGAGGGTGGAGAAAGGACGAGACGGCATCCTTGGAAGCTGAGAATGAAGGCCGCCAAGAAGGGTGTGAAGGCTAGTTTTTTCTCTCAGAGGGTGGTGCGTCATTTGAATGGCTTGCCATTGGATGTTGTGAGTGCAAGCAGTGTGAATGAATTCAAGAATAAGTATGCTAGCTGATGTGTGTAGTATGTGGCCCTCCATGAGTTTCTGACTCCCTGGAGGTCTCTCTTAATAATAATAATAATAATAATAATATGTAATATTTCGCAAACACCGACAGAGCAAAAATTGAGGAGAAGTGTTATTGGTGATGGCAAAGGAGTTGTGCCGACTTACGGTGGAGATGCAAGGAGTAACTATGGACAGTGGTTTTGAAGCAGTATGGTGAAGTGGACGTGGATAGCATGAAATGTTTAGTAGGGATAGCATGAAATGCTATAGACCAGTAATGTGGAAGGCAGTGAGAAGGAAATGTTTAGACAAATTGGTCTGGCTAATAAGAAAAGGGTGATCATTATGGGCGATTTCGGTTATGGTAATATAGACTGAAATGAAGATACAACATCAGGAACCAAGGAGATCTTACGTTTTAAAGGGATAACTACCTTAATAAGTACGTTACAGAGGCCACACGCGGATCGAGAGTCTTGTATTTGATTAACTCATCATAAGATATTGTTGTAAATGAAGTGTCACATTTTCTTCCAGTTGGTAATAGTGACCATGAAGTGATCACTTGGGTGGTGGCCAGCCATATCAGGTCTTTTGTGAAAAAGAGTTATATGTGGGACTATAAGGCAGGTAATTATGGCAAGCTCAGGAGGTGGCTTACAGCGATATCATGGAATGAGGAATTGCATGGAAAGGAAATCAATGCTGCTTGGTCTCTACTCAAGATATATCTGTCAGAGGCAATGACTAAATGTATTCCAAAGGTCAGAAGATTAAATAAGGTAGGTGTAAAATGGATGACTGAAGAGATGGAGCTTGCAATCTGGAAGAAAAAGGTATTGTGGAGGCGGTACAAGATGAGTTGAGATAAACAGCTAGATGAGGGGGGGGGGTGCAATGAGCAAGCAAGGAAGGCGACTCGCTTAGTAAGGGTAACAAAAGTGCAGCATGAGCAGCAGTTAGCAAATGGGCTAAAAGAAATCCTAAGAAGTTATTTCAGTATGTGGCCAGTATAAGGAAGAATGATTATGGAAAGATGATGTTGGTCAGTGATAATGGGAGAATGGTATACTCTGTAGAGGATATTGTAAGGGTATGAACAGTTCATTAAAAATATTCCATCCTTGTGATTGTAACATAACGCAGAACTTGAGAGCAGTTGGAATGACGAGGAACCACTGATGGTTACTGAGCAGGAGGTATATGAGGAACTGAGTAAATTTGATGTCAAAAAATCCCATATGATTTCATGGTATATCACCACGTGTATTGAAGGAATGTTCTAGGAAGTTAACAACAGCTTAAACGTGCATTTTAAATATGAGTCTTAGATTAGACCAGGCTCCCAAAGGAACAGAAAGATAGCAAAAATTGTTCATCTTCATAAAGGTGATAAGACTAAGGCTATAAATTATAGGCCAATCTGCTTGTGCGGATTTATGATTAAGGTGTTGGAGAAACTAGTGCAGGAAAGGATTCAGAAGTAGGTGAACAGCAGTACGAGTAGACTTCTCTTTAAGACAGAAAGGCTATGCTAAAGGAAGATCGTGCAATTAGCAATCATCTTATTTTTTATAACAAGGACACGAACACATTGGAAAAGGGGGACGCATATACAGTAGTATATTTAGATTTTGCAAAAGCTTTCGATAGATTACCACATGACAATCTAGTAGTTAAACTAGATCAGATCGGGTTTGATACTAAATCAGTGCGTTGGATTAGAGATAGGCTGTCTGATATATATCACCAGGTTGTGTATGGGGAAGGATATCTCAAGAGGAAAGTCTCTAGTAGAGTGCCCCCAGGGGTCTGTTTTGGGGTCATTGTTGTTTAATATGTATATATATGACATTAGAAAGGCTTAAATGATATACAGTTGTTTGAAGATGATGCAAAAGTGGGGAGAGTTATGAAAAGTAGAACAGATGTAGCTTTGCAAGAGGACGTAAATGAAGTGTCTGAATCGGCGGGTGTGTGGGAATATCAGTTTAATTTTGCAAAGTGTAAGGTTTTAAAATTTGGAAAGCAAAGATGAAATGCAGAGTATAGGATTGGTGAGGATATTTTGGAGCAGGTGGAGGAGATGAAGGAATTAGGGGTTGTGGTGGATAGAGACTTTAAATTTCATGAACATTTGGCTAAAAGTTTGAAGACAACACACAGAATTATGGGGATGACGTGGAAAATACTGACATGTAGAAGTAAGGATGCTTTGAATTTGATCAGGCCGCATATAGATTACTGTGCACAGATTTGGTCGACAGGTTTTCAAAAGGATGATAAGATGTTGGAGAGGGTCCAGAGATGATTGACTAAGTTGACTGATTGATGAGATGAGATGAAGAGATGATTGATTCTGGTCTCTGGAATATGGAATATGAGGAGAGATTGAGAGAATGCAAACTGCAGAGTCTAGTGGATAGAAGGAAGAGAGGAGACATGATCGAGACATATAAGTTGGTAAGGGGGGGTAATTACCAAATTAGCGCGGATGAGAATATTCATGGAATATCTGAAGACGGGGGAGGAATGAGAGGCCATCCCTGAAAGCTGTATAAGATGGGTGTAAGCAAGGGGGTGAGGAGTAGATTTTTTGCATGGAGAGTGGTGGGTGATTGGAATACATTTTCTGAGAGTGTGACAAGTGCAGGGACAGTGAATGTATTTAAGTCGATTTACGATGGGCTGTGCATGTGAGAATGGGACGTCCCACGATGAGTCTCTTGACTCCATGGAAGTCTGTTGATAAAAAAAAAATCAGCTAACGCCTTTTATTCCCTTACAAGGAGCAAGCGAGGCTGTTTTAGTCTATCTAGGTCCTATTTAGCTTTTGGAGACTGAGGGTGAAAGTTCAGTTTCCACCAGTAGCCCAATACGATCACTAATATCATGGCGTCCGGTGAAGTGAGGTAACTGACAAGTGCCGCCATCTCGTGGTCCCTAATCCTGCACTATGTTTACTGTCTAAAAATATTGTGAGTTCTACGGTCGATTTTTTTGAGTTTACTGGATGAAAAACCCGAGTTTCCGGCAGAAACTACTCGCTTGCCTGGCCAGAGATCGACTAACTCGGGAATTGGTCGAAAAAAGGCTTAGCAAAAATTCCTCTTGTCGGTGACTAGAATCGAACTCACCACGCTATCTCTTCGAGCGATTTAGTGCCGTGGAAAACACATGCCATCTTTACTACAGGCGCTTATCTGTTGATAATAATAATAATAATAATAAATCATTATTTAACGAATATATATATATATATATATATACTTTTCATTTCAATTTTTTAATAGTATTATTAATAATTATAATCCCATTTCTGTTAAATGCTAACGAAATAGGATTTAATTATAATTATATAGTCAGAACAATCTTTTAACATAATTTCGAAAAATTTTACTTAATTATTCAGAAGAAAAAAACTTAAAAAAAAATCAGCTAACGCCTTTTTATTCCCGTATACGGGAGTAGGCGAGGCCATTTAGCCCTATCTAACTTTTGGAGACTGAGTGGGCAGTTCAATCTCCACTGGTACCAATCAGAGATAGATGGCCCAAGGCTATCACTAATTAAGCAGTACACAGTGAAGAGAGAGCTCGAATGTGCCACCATCTCGTGGTCCCTAACCCTAACACAATATATTTAATGTCTGAAATAATGTGGGTTCTACGGTCGATTTCCTTGAGTTACCGGGACGAAAAACCCGAGTTTCCGGGAGGAAAAACCCGCTTGCCCATGCCAGAGATCGACTAACTCGGGAACCGGTCGAAAAAAGGCTTAGAAAAATTTCCTCTAGTCGCCGACTAGACTCGAAACCAAGTCTTCCTTCGTGCGGCCAAGCGCCGTGGTGTGCAAACGCCACATCCACTGAGCTACACAGGCAGAAAAAAACTTAATAATCTAAATCTTCCAATATTATTTAAACTTGGTATATACTTTCATAAGTCACGTTATCCAAGTATTTTAGTCATTCCATGGAACAGTAATTAAAACCTTGGAATGAATGCTTATGGTGTTAATCACTTTACTGGATTAAATAATTTTGTGATAAATCAGTGTGTGAATAAGTAAATCAATCCCGAATAACTTTCGTATATTATAGGACAGGATCATTGCTTTTTCATCTTTTTTTAATTAATTAATTATTTTTTAAAATTTAATTTCTAAAAATAGTTAAATATCTTATAAGATAAAAACTAAAAAGAAACTGTGGAATCTTAATATGAATGAATTAATCACTGGCGGTTTCATCAGACATGTTCTGGGACGCGTGACGAAGGATAAGAATTCAGGGAATGTTTCAGGTAAACCCAGATGGTCACCCTTATAGAAAATTGAATAAGAAGAGATCTGCTGTGTGATAAATGTGTGGTCCAGGTACTCTCTTAGACCGTCAGTCCAGGAGTCATTCTACAGTTCTCTGTATTTGACTAGAGTCAGCATTTAATTCATTCAAGTATCAGCTGTGCAGAGGCGTAGCTAGGGAGGAGCGCAGGGGGCGGTCCTCCCCGGGCGACACTTTGAACCTTTTTGAACTTTTGCAGTTAATTCTAAAATACAGTCTCGAGAACTCATTTCCAAATATTGTAATACTACTGCGAATTTTCTTCACAATTGCTGTAATTGTGAGGAAAATATTGCAATTGTTGCTACTTGCGAGAGGAGTTTTTCTAAATAAAATTGATTAAGAATTACCTACATTATTATGAAATAGACTTCGCCAATATCATCGACAATTTTGCTAACAGAAAAGCAAGAAAAATTACATTTTAGAACGTTGAAATTAAAGTTTTACTTTAAAAATAAACATAGTGTTTTAATTTGTTTCTCGTTTTGACTTTTTGTAGTATTTTTGGTGTGCATTGAGAGGGGCGACAAACTCAGGGACCGTCCCGGGAGGCAAAAGCTCTAGCTACACCACTGCAGCGGTGCCCACTAGAATGGTTTCAAAACGCCATGAAACACATTTATTTACTAAGGAGAATATCTGTTGGTTTGGATACTACGATGGCGAATATTCCTTGCAAAGTATACTCCAGTCCTTTCACATTATCCTTTTTGCATATTGGTAGTCATTTGCAAAAATTTAGGCAACTGGATGTGAATTGAATAGCTTCTATATACAAATAGTCTAGTCCTGAAGATACTTGTTAGAAATTGATTAAAACAAAAATATCATTTCTTAGGACCCATAATTTTCATTAAAAAAAAAACTTACTATTTACCACTAGATAACGTTATTAAGGAGAAGGGTAATTATCGTGGTTAATGGCATAATGTTAATTCAGTAGAAGAAAGACCAGTATAGGTTCGATTCGACTTACTGACGAGAGGAACTTTTTTTATAGGCATTGTTTTCCTTAGTCGATCTCTGACACAAGTAATAGGTTTTCTCCCAGAAGAAACTCGAATTTTTTAGTATCACAACTCAGCAAAACCAGTAGGAGTAGAAACATCAGCGATTTTTAACACGCCGAGTATCAGTATCAACCAAACTTGAGGGCATTTTTTTCCTTGAGGTAAAAAATACCCTCAAGTATCATTGATAGTGAGAGGCGAAGTGGGCTGTCTACGATATTCAAACAATTAAACGTAAAAAAATACTAAAAGCAGATTATATCTATCTTAGTATAGGCATTTAAGACTCTTTACTAACTAATCATATCTATATGAACAAGCTGTTTTTATTAATTATCTATGAATATTAAATAACTACGTTGTAACGAAGTGACTAAGTTTATGAACAGGGGTGGCTTGTGCATAGGCACTGCGGAACTGCAGCACCCCCAATTTTTCTCAATATATAAATATATTTATTAATTTATTTATATTTGCTTGTTATATTTAATTTTATCATCAACAATCCTATACAATTCTCTTATTTTGTATAAAAAATAATAAAAACCCATTTTGTAGCACTTAGGAGGGCGAAGGACACTAGCGTACTGTGTTTACCACAGTGTCATATTGCTAAGCGCGCAAGCATATGCACATCATTGTGAAATGCGAGCTATTAGCGTAATGCGACACTGTCTGTCGCACAGTTGCACTGTTGTTTAAATGCAGTTTGCGCCAGTAGTAGAGTGTTCGTAGTGCTTACCGTGTTTACTCCGTCTCTTTAAATATTTGGACATTACAATTCATAATTTGGATATTCCAATTGAAGAATTTAATTGTAATATCCAAAAATTGTAAATCCATTCCTTTAATTACAATTAAAGGAATGGGTTTTATTTTTAAGTAATTTTGAATTATACCAAACTGTATAATTTTATCGATAATAAACAATATTTTATCATGTTTATTTATTATTTTTATTTTTACCATAATTTTGATATTTTATCCAAACATGTATACACTGTACTTACAGTGTGTATGTATATTTCGAAAGTTGCAGCACCCCTACGATTTCAAGTGACGAGCCGCCACTGTTTATAAATGTTCCATTCAGAAAAGGTTACATGCTGAACTACAAAGCAGGAAATTATGACAAACTAGGATATACTGAATTCAGCAGAATGATTGAGTAGGAGTTCATTGAAAGCATTTAAAAATATTTAAATGATGCAATATCAGAATGTGTTCCGAGAGTTCGTAGAATAAACAGTATAGGAGTCAAATGGATGTGTAATCTTATTAAGCAAGAGAGTCGTAAAAAACGGATGATGTTGAAGGAATAACGTGTTCATGAAGATGATGTCCGTGATGAAAATTATTAAGCAATAGGCTAGAATAGTCACAACTGTTGTACGGAAACTAAGTCTGAGTATGACAAGAAACTAGCTTTGCATGCTAAATACAATCCACAAGAATTGTATCGATATGCTGCAAGTAAAAGAAAGAATGGATATGAAAGAATAATTCTTCTGAATTCAGATGGTGTGAGGGTGACAGATGCAGAAGAGGTTGCTCAACTAATGAGTGCCTATTTTGCAAAAGCTATCCACCTGGTGTATGCAACATTGAATTCTAAACTGAATGAAGAAACTCAGGTGTATGAATAGGAGATATTAGAGCTGTTGCACAAACTGAATAAGAATTAATCAATAGGGGCTGATGGGATATCAGCAAGGATAGTAAAAGAATTGTTCAGTTGAAATGACTATTCCTACGACCAGGCTATATCATTTGAGTCTTAGGACAGGGATGATCCGCAGGAAAGGAATGAATGAATGGTAATTCCATTGCACAAGGATGATGCAAAGACCGATGCATCCAATCAATCATTCAGTATCTCAATAGTGGTGGTGAAGATTTTGGAAAATTTGGATATGGCTCGCATTCAGAAATGGGTTGATAGTGAATCTCTACTTTGCAGTGAACAGCATGAAGTTACTGAGGAAAGATGATGTCTTAGCACATTGTATAACAATATTACCATTGAACTAAACAAGGGGAAGGGATACACCATGATACTTTTGGATTTTACTAAGGCTTTTGACAACATGGAACACTGTTGCGCAAATTTGAGAATATGGGTTTGTATTATAAAATATTAGCGTAGATAAGAGGATGGCTGACTGACAGATATCAAAAATTCGCATATGGGATGGGGAGTGTGAATCTGCAAGATTGAAGGTAACTAGTGGAGCAGCAAAAGGATCAGTCATTGGTTCACTGTTATTCAATCTGTACATTAATGATATTGGCAAGGATTTGACACACTTGACATACAGATATTTGCTGATTATGCAAAGATAGGTAGGGTAATCAGGAATGCCGCTGATATGCAGTACTTGCAGAATTATTTGAATAGGCTGGAATTGCGGGCATGGGAAAATGGATGTCAGTTCAACGTCAGTAAATGTAAAAGCATGCGCTTTGGCGTGATCAGATACCCAATGCCATATTATATTGAGATTATGCTTGAAGAAAGTGATCAGGCTAGGGATCTTAGAGTGTTAGTAGATAGCAAGTTGAAGTTCAGGGGCCATGTAACAAAGATTGAAAATTCAACCCAAAAGATAATTGCAATGCTGAAGCAAGCTTTCACGTATAAAGATAAGGAAGTCATTTTTTCTTTTTACAAGAGGCGAAATGACATTCTTATCTTTAGATGTGGAATATTGCACCCAGGCATGATCTCTGGTTTCTGTGGCTATTCTGATACAGTTGAGAGAGTACAAAGGAGTACAATGGTTAAATTCTGATATAATTAAAATTATATCAGGATTGCAGAGTTGTGATTATGAAGAAAAATTTAGAATTTGTAGACTGCAGATCCTAGCAAACAGGAGAAAGAGAGGCAACATGACGAGACATATAAACTTCTGAAAGGGTCATAGAGGATTTCAATTGATGGAATTTTTCATTTTATGGAGAGTGGGGAAAGGAGAAAAGGGCAAGCTGAGAATTACTGCTGCAAAGAAGGGGTGAGGGCTAGATTTTTATCTCATAAGGTTGTGCGTGATTGGAATGAATTGCCATTGAATGTTGTGTGTGTGTGCAAGCAGTGTAAATGAATTCAGGAATAAGTATGATAGCTGGTGCACTCAATCAATGAGTCTCAGACTCTCTGGAGGTTTCTATAAATAATAACAACAATAATAATAATAAACTGGAGCGCACCTGGCAAAGACGATCTACATGGATTTTTGTTAAAGCAGCTAACCAGTCTACATGGTCGAATGGCAGAACAATTTAATTATTTATTATTATTATTATTATTATTCGTGACATCTCCAAGGAATTCGAAGACTCATCGTGGGAGGACACCTACTGTACAACTCTTTGTCTCCACCACCACTACACCAAACCTCTACCGCCAATCAACATCAGCACCATTTACTGCCCACCACCACCACAGGTAGTATTTTTTGTCTGTAAATTTGCGTGTGTTCTGAAGGACCGATTTGTCTGTATGCGGGATGAAAAATCCAAGTTTCGTGGAAAAAAAACATCCTACCTCCGTATGAGATCGGCTAACTCACCTTCCATTGAAAAAGTCCATATAAATATTCCTCCAGTCATGACGAGAATCGAACTTAGGCCTTTTCCAATCGAAGGGCACAACGTACCGTCATTCTTCCAATTGTGCTACGGAGGCGCTTATTTGTTTTTTGCAGTCAGGCTCAGTGGAAGACTGGATGATATCTGGGCGCACGTTTCTCTTCAAGAAAGGTAAGGATATGGGTGCGGACCCAAGTAACTATCGTCTAATAACATGTCTACCAACTACGCTTAAGTTCACTTATACCTAGTTGGTAGACTTATCAGATAACCAAATTCATCCGATTGAACGGAAAGGCAATTTTCAAAATCTAGAGGAACAAAAGACCACATCCTTATTATTAAAATGATTCTCAGAAATTGAAAAAGACGAAAAACTCACTTAAACATGGTATGGATAGATTATAAGAAAGCATTCGAAATATTAAAATTTCCCATCTGTTGTATATGGATTACTTGAAGTTGTATGGAAAATCGGCACAGCAAATAGACTCTTTACTGAACACAGTTCGTATTTTCAGTCAGCTAAAAAAAAAAATCAGCTAACGCCTTTTTATTCCCGTATACGGGGAGTAGGCGAGACCATTTAGCCCTATCTAACTTTTGGAGACTGAGTGGGCAGTTCAATCTCCACTGGTACCAATCAGAGATAGATGGCCCAAGGCTATCACTAATTAAGCGGTACTCAGTGAAGAGAGACGGCTCAAATTTGCCGCCATCTCGTGGTCCCTAACCCTAACACAATATATTTAATATCTGAAATAATGTGGGTTCTACGGTCGATTTTCTTGAGTTTACAGGACGAAAAACCCGAGTTTCCGGGAGGAAAAACCTGCTTGCCCGTGCCAGAGATCGACTAACTCAGGAACCGGTCGAAAAAAGGCTTAGAATAATTTCCTCTGGTCGCCGACTAGACTCGAAACCAAGTCTTCCTTCGTGCGGCCAAGCGCCGTGGTTGGCAAACGCAACATCCACTGAGCTACACAGTCAGGACATCAAAATGGAATTTGGTTTAGATAAATGTGCACTTTTATCTATTAAACGGGGAAAAATTACACTAGCAATTTTAATTTCGATCAAGAGAAATATATAAAAGCAATATCGGCTAACGAACACTATAATATACCTAGGTATATTAGAATCTAGTGATATTCTCTACTCGAAAGTTAAGAGGGGTCTCATAACTTTCGAGTTAAGAGGGTCTTTTAAGACTCTCTTAACTCGCAATATTCATTAATTAATTAGAAATATTCTGAAAACAAAACTTAATGGGTTAAACACAATTAGAGAAACTCTTGGGCTACACTAGTGATACGATACGCAGCTGGCATAATAGATTGGACAAAAGAATACCCGTACAAATTGGATCACAAAACTAGAAAATTAATGACTGCATCATGCATTACATCCACGAAGTGATGTTAACCGGAGATAACTACCAAGAAGAATAGGTGGAAGGGATCTACTGCAAGTGAGACAGTCTGTGGAAGAAGAAATTAGTTTCAAAAATTACATCGATAATAGCTCTGAATAAATGCTTCAAGCCATTTCAACAGGGCCTTCTAAAAGCAATAGCAAACAAATCCGATTACAAAAAGTAACTGCAAAATAACCGATATGTGCGCTGGAAAAATAAACTCTTGCATTGCCAATTTCTTCGATATACTGAAGAAAAATTTGACGTGACCAAGACGTGGAAATGGCTTCAATATGGATATATTAAAAAATAAACAGAAGGATTTGTTCTAGCGGCTCAAAAACACTCGTTTCAAACTAATGCAATTAAAGGAAAAAATTTTGAACATTAATAATAACAGCAAATGCAGATTATGCGATCAGAAAGATGTGTCTGTTGAACATGTAATCAGGTAGCAAGATGGCTCAAACTTAATATAAATACCGCCATGATCATGATCAATTGGCCAAACAATTCATTGACATGTATGCAAAAAATATCGTTTTCCTATGTCTGATAACTGGTGGCAGCATAAAATAGAGACAGTATTTGAAAATGAATCAGCAAAACTTCTCTGTGACTTTAGAATACAAACTGATTGGCATTTTGGAACACAATAGACCTGACATCACAATTATTGAAGATAGACAAGATTGGATTATTGACGTTGGGGTACCCACTGATAACAACATCAACAACAAAGAATTGGGAAAAATAACTAAATTTCGAGATTTGGCAATTGAAGTTGGTCGGCCGTGGCTTAACGCACCAAAGGCATCCCAATCTTATAGATGCATTTGGTACAATTTCGAAATAGCTGTCCAACTATTTACAAAAATTAAACATAAACGAAGTGACCACACATGGTCTATAAAAAATAGCATTACTTGGAATAGACCACATTTTACGAAGCTACCTGGCAGTTTATTCTTAGATTCTTGGATAGAATCTGAATTGCTCTGTATTACCATTCATATTTCTGTTTGAATGATATCTTGTTTTGACTGTGTGAATATAACAACAACAACAACAATAATAATAATAATTTAATTAGTGATACAGACTTTCTAACACATTTACGAATGATTTTTCACAATGCAAGAAGTGCTTATTTTGCCCTCTAGTGACTGTTTAATTAAACTTAAGAGTTTCAGCGTCTTTTCTGTATGTGTATATATGGTGTATGTGTTTAGTAGGAGTATACTGAATTTTTTTTTTTTTTTTTTGGTGGGAATTATGGAGCGTTTAGAAATCAGGAAGGATATTAATATATATTTGGTGAATTGGTGTATGTCATTTCAAAGTACTGTTTTTAGTCAGTAACCGTCAAAGTTTTTGGAATGGCAGGAAACTTTTGGCAAAGCTCTCATTAGTAAGGATCGTACTTTTTTTTCATTCGATCACTTTTTTTTTATTTTGTTATACTTGATAAGGTTTATATTGACGTTTTTAGGAATAAGATGACCATCTGTATAATCTGACAACTAAAACAATGTCACTTTCGATATTGCTCCGATATCCAATTGGTAATATTCGATAATGGTGTGCGAATACACAGGAAGAAACTGATACACTTTATTGACCAATTTTGTAAGTACGGTAATTAAAAATGACAGTTTGGTATGACAATTGGTAGAAAAAAAAAACTCTACTAAGTAAAAAAAATACTGTGTTAAGAACATTTTAATCTCTGGCCATTCATTCACTAAAATGGCTTTCCCACTTCAGATTTTTTCACTACCTGGTGGAGTATATCTCTGTGTTCTGTACTTTCATCTGCTGAGATTATTATTATGTGACACTTTCAAGGAGTCCAAGGACTCATTGTGGGAGGGCACTCCACTCTACTTTGCTAAACACATCTCACCTTCTCCACTACTACTAAATTCTCCTACTAGCACACCACTATCATAAACACCATTGACTGCCCATCATCACCAACAGTATATTTTGTCTGTAAATTGCATGTGTTCTGAAGGCCGATTTGTCTGTATATGCGGGATGAAAAACCCTGAGTTTCTAGGTGAAAAAACGATGCTACCTCCGTATGAGATTGGCTAACTTACCTTCAGTTGAAAAAGCCCATATAAGGATTCCTCTCCTCACAATGAGGAAGTGCAATGTCAACCTGGGCTACTCAGGCCAACTCAAGGCAGGCTCCCTCAAAAGAGGGACTTTCCCAGGCAGTAGCGCACTCAGGATTTAATCTTGGGGGACTGAGCACTCAAGATTTAATCTTAGAGTGGGTGGCCAGACCGAGTTGAGTAGATGATTTGAGATTACATGCTACGCATGGCATACAATCTATGACTAAGTATCTGCAGTGATCGCCAATACACGATACCCCATAATCTCCTCTGGCTTGGCTTGGGCAAACGAAGTAGTTCTCAGTCCACCCGAACACTACTTTTTTCACCTTGCATTCACAGTGGCCGTGATTCCCGAGAGCTCTAGGGTATTCCCACCTTATGTGACCGCTTATAAGAAGTATAGAAATAGAATACAGGACACAACATAAATAAAAAAGTGAAGTTTAATTAGAAAAAGATTTTTGGAAAATTTTCTAGTGTTTTTTTTTTTCCTTTTTCTTTTTTTTTGGGGAGATAAGGGCCTCTTGGCCCCCCTCCTGGGTGTACCACTGCTCCCAGATGCTGAACACTCCTCTTCACCCCCACCCTCCCCCACAAAATTTAGAGAGAAAAATAAACGAAAGAAACATAATCTGCAGAAGTGTAACTCATGCAATCCATTTTTGGCAAACAAGACTGCAGCAAAAAAAATGAAATAACGATTTAACTAGTGACTGAGATCTAAGAAAATGGATCAGTGAGGTATTTGAACATGCTGTCTGAGTTTAATCCAGGTGGTTTTGCCTGAGAATATTAAGAAATAAGTTGTCATGTGCCTGAATGGAATATACTGTTATCTACAAAGCTAGAGTACTCCATCCTTGTTCTTTGTTTGATAAACCTTGTAATGATCAAATTTCTCTTGCTGGGAAGTTTTACACCTCTATCTTTTCCTGGTTCAAACAAATCTCAGTTTCTAGGCCTTTTCATTCCTCAAGAAACTAAGTCTCCTTTCTGCTGAAGAAACTGCTTCTCACTGTATGACTGCTAACATTAAATTAATCCCTGATGCTCCCAATCTTGAAATACTGTTCATACATTTGGAATAGTGCAGGGAAAAAAAAAATCAAAAATAAATAAATAAAATACTCCCTAAGAATGTTTGATCGTTTCCAGAAAAGGACAATATGATAAATTGACAACTGCCCTCTCACACAGGCACACATTACTCTCTCTCTCTCTCTTTCTCTCTCATATACAGTCGTCCCTCGACTTATGTCTGTTTGAGATACGTCTGTGATCCCATAAGGGAATAAATAACATTTTCGACTATACTTTCAAAGATGCAAGTGAGCATAAAGTAAAAAAATTTCTATTTAACAACAATGTATCATACTGAGTGGCAAAGTGCATTCTGGAAACCTCCCTCAGCAATCGGCATCTGTTTTCAACAGTTCCTCTGTTGATTTTGTGTTTGAGAAATAGGTTATTTGTATATTTATCATTAAATATTTCATGATATCTTGTGCAACATGGCCCCTACATGCCCAATCAAAAAACCTAGTGAAGAATCACAGAAAAAGAGGTGAGCAATTGATCTTGAAATGAAGTTGAAGTTATAAAGCAACATGAAGCACGTCAATGTAATCGCACAAGACTTCCAATGGTCTCACTCTACAGTGATGACCATTTTGAAAAATAAGGATAAAATTGTAGAGGCTATGAAAGGATCTGCTTCCAAATTGACTATAGTGACAAAGAAACAACAAGGTCTTATCGGTGATATGGAAAAGCTACTTGCATCATGGATAGAGGACCTGCACCAAAAGTGTATACTCCCTTAGCACTAGGACCGATAAGGCACTAAGTCTCTTCAACATGTTGAAGGAGAAAGCAGGGCCCGATTATGACTACGAATTCGATGTTTCTTCCCATGAAATTTAAGCAACGTTTTATGCTGCATAATGTGAAAATTAATGGCGAATCTGCAAGTGCCAATGAGAAGGCTGCCAAGGAGTTTGTGGAGAAAGTGGATAAAATTATTACAAAGGAAAATTATTTGCCACAGTAAATATTTAATATGGATGAGACAAAAAGCTATGCTTGATTTCAAAGCTCTTAAAGACATATTAAGATTCTGTTAGGGGTAATGTGGCTGGATACAATCTGAAACCATTTTATTATTATTATTATTATTACCACGGGCTACTCCAGGAGTCCTTAGACTCATCGAGGGAGGCCCTAAACATCATGTTCACACAGCTGTTCAACATTCTCACAGTATCTATCATACCTTGCCTTGAACTCGCTCACTGTCATAGCACCCACAACAGACTGGCAGCTTATTCCACTCATTTACCACTCTAAAAGTAAAGAACCCAGCTCTAACACCCCTGCTAACCACGCTCTTGCCCAGCTTCCATGGGTGTCCCCTAGTTCTCCCACCACCAGTCCTGATCTCAAAAATATCATCTGAATTAATCCTATAGAATCCTTTTAGCAATTTGAATGTCTCAATCATATCTCCCCTTTTCCGCCTATCAACTAGTTTCTGCAACCCACAAATCTTCAACCTGTTCTCATATGGTTCATTCCATAGACCTGCTATCATCTTAGTCACTCGCCTCTGGATCCTCTCAACCTCCTCTCCATCAAGAAGGAACCGAGGTGACCAAATCTGGGCACAGTTGTCGAGATGAGGTCTTATCAGGGCTCGGTACAGAGGTACAATAACTTGTTTTTCTCTGCTCGTCAAGGTATTTTTCAACAACCAAGTGAGTTGATGAGCTGATTTAGCTACTTTCTCAATGTTCCCCCTAAACTTCATCTCCCTATCAACCAACACTCCCAAGTCCCTGGCCTCATCAATCTCTTGGAGTACAGTTCCACCAATGTGGTATACTGCTGCTAATCTTTTCACTCCGAAATGCATAACCTTACATTTTGTCACATTAAATTGACATCCATTCTCCTTAGTCCAGAACTCCAATCTATCTAAGTCATCTTGCAAGACTTTGACATCTTCTGCATTCACTATCGCCCTACCCAACTTTGCATCATCAGCGAACAAATGAACTGTCCCACTTAGACCCTTCCCTATATTGTTAATGAACAGATTAAACAGCAGTGGTCCAAGAACAGAACCCTGTGGCACACCACTAGTCACAGGCCATTTTTTGGACTCTACTCCTGAATAAACTACTCTTTGATATCTCTCCATCAACCACCCAGCTATCCATCTCACCAACCCTATATCCATTCCCATATGTTGTAGTTTACGGATTAGAATTCCATGTGGTATCCTGTCAAACGCCTTTGCCAGGTCCAGCAGTATCACTGTAAACCCATTTCCCTTATCCAGTTCAGCCGTCACCCCTTGTTATAAAACTTGAGCAAGTTACTGAGGCATGATCTACCCTTCACAAAGCCATGCTGTCCTCTGTACAGTATCTCATTTTCATCAATCCATTCCTGTATTTTTCCCTTGACTACTTTCTCCAAGACCTTGACAACGACTCCTGATATGCAGTTGTCAATTTATCATATTGTCCTTTTCTGGAAACGATCAAACATTCTTAGGGAGTATTTTATTTATTTATTTTTGATTTTTTTTTTCCCTGCACTATTCCAAATGTATGAACAGTATTTCAAGATTGGGAGCATCAGGGATTAATTTAATGTTAGCAGTCATACAGTGAGAAGCAGTTTCTTCATGATCGGTCGGTAATTTGCAACCATAGTCTTGGATCCTCCTTTATGCAGTGAAACTATTTTCCCCTCTTTCCACGCCTTCGGGACTAAGCCAGACCTGAGACTCAGATTAAACAACATGGTCATTTGTGATATGGCACAGTGAGAATTCACGAGCCTTCAAAAACATTAGGAAGCATACTCTTCCAGTTCATTATCGGAGCAATAAGAAGTCGTGGATGACTCAAAAATTATTTGAGGATGCCTTAATCAACTGTTATGCTAGTGAAATGGGAAGCTATTGTGTGAAAGAAAATGTAGAATTTAAAATTTTATTAATTCTAAATAATGCTCCAGGTCATCTACCTTACATCGGTGATCTTCACCCGAAGATCAAGTTCATATTTCTCTCTCCAAACACTACTTCATTGATTCAACCAATGGATCATGGAGTTCTTGCAGTGTTTGAGGCTTATTATCTATGGAGAACTTTTTCAGAAGCCATTTCTCCCACTGAAGGAAACGATCAGACTCTCATGCAATTCTGGAACACATTCAATATTTATCATGCTATTAAAAATATTGCTGTGGTTTGGGATGAAGTGACCTCTCAATGTATGAATGGCATATGGAAAAAGACATCAAAAAGGTTTGTGCACGATTTTGGAAGTTTTGAAAAAGAGTGAAGACCTTTGTGAATTGAGTGAAGAAATAGTGGGTGCAGCAAACAATCTGAGTCTCGAAGTGAATGATGACGACATAGTTAAAGTCATAGAAAGAGTTGACCAATGAAGAATTGCTCAAAATGGAGGAACAACGTGTTGCAGAAGAGGAAGAACGAGAAAAGGAGGAAGGAAAAGAGAAACAAGAAGAGGTAGTTAAACAATTCACAGTGAAGGGTCTTGCAGAAATGTTCTCTACAGTTAGTGATGTTTTCAAAATGACTGAAGACATGGACCCCAATGTGAAATGCTACTTATTAGTAGAAAGGTAAGTACATGATTCATTTGTTTGCTATAAGCAAATTTATGACGAAAAGAAGAAGAGGAATAAGCAAAGCACATTAGACATTTTCATCAAAAAAACAAAGAAGAGCTGCAGTCTGGTCCTTCACATAAGGAGATAATGAAGATGTGATTGTGGAGGCAGATTTGGGTGATTATTCTCCTGTTTTATAGTGAAATTAATGCACAGTACAGTTTTATAAGGTTTAAAAATTAAAATGACAGTATACTTATTAAGGTTAAATCTCGAATCCCTATAACTGTTGATTTAACGTATATCGACTTACGTCCTGCCAGATGGAATGGAATCCCGATGTAAGTTGAGGAATGACTGTATATGTTTTGTTTCTGCCAGTGCCTCTTCTTTAGAGATTTTCCTGAAAAATGTTCAGCTGAAGTAGCTCTAGGCTGACAGCTCACTGCACCGCTACTGTACGTCCACAGATGCGAGACCCTTTGACACTTCTGCGCATGTCAAAAGGAGAATACATTCTGATATTAGGGTAATCAATGCGTTTTGTGGGATGAGTGTTTATTATTATACATCGGAAAATTAGCTTTTCTTTTATGAAAATTCTAGTTCTTAAAGTGGTAATTATTTTGCTTGTACAACAGTTGGAAAATTTACGTATAAAGCATACTTGATTTTGTGTTGGTGACCAATTCGTACATCAACTTATTCCTTTCTCCCCTTCAGTATGAATTGACTATTCTTGGCACAAAGCCAAGGTCGGCTCTACTAAGTGTGGGCGTACAATAGATGCAGTCAGCTGCTAATGAAAATTATCACTGCTGAGTTCACTTTTTTTTTTTTTTTTTTTTTTTTAACAGTGTTGTCTCTACTTGATGTTTATTGATGTGTGCCAACATCCAATGGGAAATGATCATTTGGTATATCTGAACATGATAGTCTTGAAGTTCAAGATAACATGATTTAACAGAGTAGTTCTGGAAAAGTATCCTGCAGATATTTCACATTTGCTTTTTAATATCAGTTATAGATGTCTGCTGTTCATGAAATATATCAACACTTTCCATTCTGTCAACAGAGTTAACACACACAGCACTGAATAGGTTTTGCAACCTTTTGTTTGTGTGTGTGTGTGTTGGGGGCAGAGTTGATATTAAAAAGCAACTTTGAATATGTGTTGGGTACTTTTTTTCCAGAACTATGCTGTACTGCTCAAATCACATTGTTTTAAACTTGGTGATCGTTGTTTTCAGATACCATACCAAATGATCTCATTTCCCATTGTATGTTATCATACATCAATAAAAACATCAATTAGGGACAAAGGCTGTTATAGTATTCCTCATTACAGCTGGCTGTGCATCGAGCTGAAGCCCTGAGCCTGGAAGAAATTCTGAGGCCCAAACTAATTACGGGCAGTCCTAACTGGCTTTAATTAGTTTGGGCTTCAGGATCCCTCCTTTTTGCACTCATTTGATGTTTGCCTTCCTATTGTTGTGTCTGTGTGCATGTTGAGTGGGTAGAACCAAAAGATAAAAAGACTGTAGAGTAGCAGCTGATATAATACTTTCTATTGTTCCTCCAGGTAAGTAGGAGAACACAGAGAGAAAGAAAGGGTTAGAGGAGAGAGAGAGTGAGGGATGCAGGTGAGCAATCAAGGAACAGAGTAGTAAGAGGTATCATGTATGGAGACTCAATCTGTGGCATGCAAAATAGGATGTCAGAGGAGTGTTTGCCTGGAGGAACAATAGAAAGTGTGGCTATGGCAATTAAGCAGGGTGAAAGGGTGGATGAGATGATTGTGATGGTGGGCACAAATGACTTGAGAGGCAGTATAAATCGAGTGGCAAGAGATCTGAGATTCATGCTTGAGGTTGTACAAAAGAAAACGCAGAGAGAAAGATAGTGTGTGTGTTACCCAGGTATGATAATGACGAGCTGAGCAGAAGAGCAGTAATAATGAATAGCATAATAGCCAGAATGTGTCAGAAGAGAGGATTGGAATATGGGGATGCTTGGAGGGCATTTGAGAACAGAAAGGAACTGTATGCGAGAGACAGCTTGCATTTGAATGAGGAAGGATGTAGGCATCTGGAGAGATTGCTGTTTTCTGAACAAGTTGGTGTGTCAATGCAGGGAAACTAGAATTCCCAGGATGGATGGTAGCAGGGATGGCCTCTTGTGGGAATGGGTGCTTGGGGGAAGGGGGATGACATCAGGTAACACTGAGTCCAGTGGAGTCTGGAAGAGATAATGATAGGTATAGAAGCAGTGACATTTTTATGCTTTATACTAATTCCAGGAGTATCTGAAATAAAGGAGATGAATTGGTGGTACCGATAGCATCAGCCTGCCAAAGATTATTGGGATCTCTGAGACATGGTTGACGAAAGATGATATAATAACTGGAATAGAAGTAGCAGGGTACAGCATTTTTCTGCAGGATGGAAAGAGAAAACGTGGTGGTGGAGTACTTCTTATAAGTGATGTCCTCGAAGAGTGGAGGCTTTGGAAGGCAGTGACACTAATGGTTTTGAAAGCATATGGTGTGTGGTAGAGGTGGTGTAAGACAGGATATTTAGTGGGATGTTGCTACAAACCAAGGAGCACAGAGGATGGGCAGCAGAGATGTTTAGGCAGTTGAGCTTGGCAAGTGCAAGAAGAATGATTGTAATGGGAGATTTTAACTACAGCAGTATAAGTTGGGAAGAGGAAAATGCATGTAGTAATACAGGAATGGAATTTCTGTAATTCTTGAGGGACAGATGTCTTAGGCAACATGTAATAGAGGGAACAAGAAGTTCAAGAGTTTTGGATTTGGTCATAGCATCAGAAGAGCTGATAATAACTGAGGTGACATCTCTCTCCCCCCATTTGGAGAGAGTGACCATGTGGTTTTGACTTGGAAGATGAATAGACATGCAGAAGTATCAAAGAAAAGAGAACATGTGAAATTATAAGGTGGATGATTATTATAGTCTTAGATATCAACTTTGGGGCAGTTCCATGGAGGGCAGAATTGAAAGGGCTAGATATCATTAGCTTGGGAAATTGTTAAAATATTTGTTAGCAGCAATAGTAAGCTGTATTCCACAAGTGAAGAAGAGGACACAATTTGGTGTAAAGTGGATGACGAGCAATATCAAACAGGAACTCCAGGTGAAAAAAAGGTTATGGAAGAGATATAAGGAGATGGGTGGATTATTATTATAGCATATGATGATATAACGGCTGTGAGGCTCCTTTTATGGGGAAGTACAACACCATCTCAATCCCCCCAAATTTTATCTGGGCTTGGGACTGGCATAGCTGATGAATCGGGCCTATGGCTGGGGCTTAGGTATTCCTGACTGTAATGTGTGTGTGTTCATGGGGCTGGTTTGCCTGCTTGCAGGAGAAACAACCCCAGATAAACTGGGCAGAAAAACCTTGCTATCCACGCCCAAGACCGTCTAACTTGGTTATGTCTGAGAAAGATCCTTAAGCTCCTCATGTCGGAGATGAGAATCAAACCAAGGAGAGGGGTGGAGAGCAGATGGATGAAGAATATAATACTCAGGCCAGGAGTGTGACTAATATGGTAAGGAAGGCAAAACTGGAATATGAGAAAAGATTGGCACTAAGATCCAAAGAAAATCCTACAGAATATTTTAGCTATGTGGCCAGTAGGAGGAAAATGATTGTGGAAGAATGACATTGTGGGATAAAAATGGGAATAAAGTGACTGATGCAGAGGACATAGTGGAATTGTTCAATGAATACTTTATTGGAATATTTCATCCTGGAGAAGTAGGTTTTAATTTCTGAGGGATACGGTGGGTTCGAGGTTTAGAGGTGCAAGAGGAGAGTGTGTTCCAAATACTGAGTACCCTGGATGTCAATAAAGCTGTGGGACTGGATGGTATTTCACCACGGGTTTTGAGAGAATGTGCTAAAGAACTGACAGCTCCTTTGATCTGCCTTTTCAATGAAAGTCTGGCTATGGGAAAGGTACCTAAGGAATGGAAGTAAGTAGTGCCATTACATAAGGGCAGTAGTAGACTGGATGTGTCTAACTATAGGCCAGTTTGTGTTTCATCAGTAGCTATCAAGATCTTGATTAAACCAGGCTTTTCATAAATATTGATCCACAAAGAGAGTCTCATAGAACTTTCTCAAATCAGGAGAAATTAGTGAGGGACCACATACAGCGTTTGGCAGATGAGGGTAAGGCTATCTGTGAGAGTCAACATTGATTTGTTAAGGGGGTACTCTTGTTTTAGTAATATGATTACCTTTTATAATAAAATGACAAGCAATTGATGAGAGAAAGGCATATCCTGCCATTTTTTTTGGATTTTGCAAAGCCATTTGACTGGATGCTATATGATAAGCTGATATTTAAGTTGCAGCACATGGGTTCAGATGTCGGGTTAGTCAACTGGATTCAGAATTGGCTATCTGATAGGTATCAGAGAGTTGTGTATTGTGGGGCAATATTATTATTATTATTTTTATTCTTGACATCTCCAAGGAGTCTGAAGACTCATCGCAGAGGACACTTACTGTACAACTCTCTGTCTCCACTACTACACTGAATCACTACTACCAATCACCTACACCAATGTCATCTACTGCCCACAACCACCACCACAGCTAGTATTTTTTGTCTATAAATAGTGTGTGTTCTGATTGGCCAATTTGTCTGTATGTGGGATGAAAAATCAGAGTTTCTGTGAGAAAAAACCCTGCTACCTCCATATGAGATTAGCTAACTCACCTTCAATCGAAAAATTCAATATAAAGATTCGTCCTGTCATTATGAGAATCGAACTTAGGCCTTTTCTAATCGAGGGGTGCAGTGTACAGTCATTCTTCCAATTGCGGTATGGAGGCAGAAGGTTACAAGTGGGGTCCCACAGAACTCAGTACTAGGACCTGTATTGTTTAACCTTTATATCAATGACATTGTCAATGGATTGCAGGGGGATATTCAGTTGTTTGCAGATGTGTCAGCCCTCAAGAGGATTTGAATAAACTAGACAGATGGGCAAATGAATGGGGATGTCGGTTTAATACAGCAAAATGTAAAGTCTTGAAGTTTGGGATACATCGATGGGAGACTGCATACTTGATTGGAGGAGCTGTACTGGAGGAAGTAGGAGAGCGAGAGCTGGGGGGGGGTGATTATTGATAGAAAACTGAAATTCAGAGAACATATTGCAAAAGTGGTGAAGGTAACCCAGAGGATTGCTGCAATACTGAGAAGGATGCTGATCTGCAGAGATAAGTTATCGTTCCATTGTATAAGACAGTGTTTCTCAGATTTTTCCTATGACGGAACACTTCACAAATCCTGAAATTTTCACGGAACACCTTGGTTATTTTGTAATGTATTAATGATTAATTATTCAACATTACAATATTAATAATTAATTATAGCATAATCATAAAGAGTATTAGTACACTTAGGTATATGGTGTGACATGTCGACAAATATAAAATTACATTTAAATCAGTTATCAATCATTGGACTAATGAAATCTTGTAGCATATTGTCGTTTCCTCAGGCCAACATCATTAAATTAATTAGTGCTGATTTTCATTGACATATCCCATTCTGATTACCAAAAATTTATAATATTATAAGTACTTACGAGTGAATACAGACTTTTTCTCCTGTGTGTTGGTAATTTTCCTCTCCTTTTGTACATCCTGGAGATTGCTTTGTAGGCTGGAGGTGGATGAATCACTATTTGTTGCATCATAAACACCTTCAATAAGAGATTTCTTAATACCATAATTAAACAAAGTCCCTTGTCTCTTATTCATATTAAAATTTAAATCTGTAGGCCTATTTATCATATTTTTTACTAAATAATTTAGAATTTAAATAATATCAGAATTTCAGAACACCAGGACTACATCCGGTTTCACCAATACAGCCACTCTGGTCTTGCTGACCATGTGCTGGATACCTGCCATAGAATATGGTGGAAGAAAGCCACAATAATACACGATAATACACAATCCAAACCTCAACAAATTTGGCTGCATGAGACTGCCTCAAATTTGGGAAACCCACATCGGAAGACCTTCAGCCCAATCGCCCAAGAATACCAACATTGCCCACTAGGGGCACCATCAGGACTTTAGGAGAAATAGAAGCTTCCTGCTTCTTCCTCACTTACTGTTTGTTGTGCCTGCGTGCACGTCTTTTGTTCTTAAGTTCCTTGAAAATGGCAACATGACGTTGCCGAAATATTGAAGTATATTAAAATTTATTTTAATGTATATCCTAGTTTACGTTGTATACGAAATAATTTCCTTAAATTATTTAGTAAAAAATGCATCACCAACGTCTAAGCCTTTCCATGAGAAATATTTAATCATAGTAAGGCAGTTCCCACTGTATAGATTTACTCTTTTGTATCTATCTTGTGTTTGTGTGTCTACATATCTATGCATACCTATATATACTGATATGCAAGCTCTTGACTTTCAAAAAATACTAGAAGTCATAATCAAATTATTTTAGTCATCAGATCATATACGTTGTCACTGTTTCATTAAGAAAAAAAAAGTGAATAATAAATCAAATATATGTTTATACGTGAGACTATGAGATTTGTATTTTTTAAAATGAGTTTTTTTCTTCAGTTGAAATTTACTTTAATTCCAATATAATAAAAAAGGACAGGAGAAAAAATTCTTCTTGTTACAGTACTCTAACACAGGAAAATAACTAGCACACATCAGCAGCATGTACGCATGCATATAGTGTGCATTCCATTGATGCATACTCTAAAGTTATATGTCAAACCCTAATCAAACCTCTAGGTATCCTGTTTGTCATTTGCTGATGCATCCACTGGGCATTAATAAGTCTTGGCTAACAGCAGATGATGTAGTTAACTATCCCATTTTGATTTGTTGTCCTTATTCGCTTGGGCATATTATACTCATTCATACACTCAACTGCCTTCCTAAGGTCTGCATATCTACTCCCCCCCCCCTTAATAAATCTAGTTTCCCTGATTCTGCACATCCACTTCATTCAACAATTTTTCAAGTCTCCTTACACCAAATCCATTCAAATGCAAGCCATCCATCTTATATAGATCCTTTCGCCTATCGAACTCACTCCACACGTCCACAAATTCCACACCACTCGTCATCCATAACCCACGCATAAAGTCGTTTGCAATTTTGGCCCTCCTTTTAAACACTTCACTCATACCGCGGCAAAAGACTAATCATCCTAACTCTCTCACTCTTTTCTTTTGCTACCTCAAACAATTCATTCAGGTCTTCTATCATTTCCATTTTATCTCCTTTCAAATCATTCGTACCTGCCACAACAATCATTTCTTTCACCCTTTCCATTTGCTCTCTAATAGACTCTGTTAAATCCTTGATGGTCGCACCCGGTTGGTACGATTTTGTCAAATCCTCTACTAACACACCTCATACTAACGAATCTCCATACACCACTCTCTCCTTCATTTTGTTTACGTTTACACTCATACTCTTATTTTTCCTATCATACTTTTTATTATTGGCTGGTACACTCACTAGACCTTTGTTCATACGCTCTAGCTGCCGCTTTGCTCTTTGTATCGCTCTGCTCAACAACGCGATCTCACTCATTACATCTATCTCATCTTTTTTATTTTCTGTTAAACCATTAATTTGCACTGTATTAATACCATCATTCACATTTTCTACATTCACGCCCTCACAGTTCTCTGGTACAACCTCGCCATTTCTTGTCATATCACTCATGACCTGAAATACACTTTGATTCCTCATTTTCCTACAAGTTTGTGGTCTTATTTCAGCGATAGCAGATGCAACATGATTTAGGCAGTCCAAAATAGAAAATTTTTTCCAAACGTCAGTTACTGTTAATGATTCATTTTCTAGTTTAACCATTATAAATTGAAAAGTGTGCTTAATGTAATATTTTTTAAAAGTAGCAATTATGCCTTGATCTAGTGGCTGAATAATGTTTGTTGTATTGGGTGGAAAAAACACTACCTGCACATTTGGATGTTCCAATGCGGATGACTTGGTGCATTGTCAACAATTAATAAAATCTTAAAATCGAGAGCTTTTTGCTTCATATATGTTTCCACTTCTGGTACAAAGCAATTATTGAACCATTCAGTAAATACAACAGTTGTTACCCAGGCCTTTGTATTAGCCATCCAATGTATTGGCAGCTGTTTTAGATCTTTACCTTTTAGAGCACGTGGTCATAGAGATCGATTTACTAGGAGGGCTTTCAACATTCGATCTCCTGATCCATTGCTACAAATTAAAAATGTTACTCGATCTTTGCTTGCTTTAAACCCACTTGCTTTTTTCTGAGACTTTGCGATGTAAGTTCGACTAGGCATTTTCTTCCAAAACAATCCTGTTTTGTCAACGTTAAACTTGATCAGGACAATATCCACCATCTTCAATAATTTTGCTGACTTCTCTTGAAAATTTTTGGCTGCTACTTCATCTGCTGCTGCAACCTCGCCTGTTATCTTCATGTTATGAGGTGCATTCCTTTTTAAAAACCCGGTTAACCATCCTTTGCTAGCCGAAAATTCTTTATCAGCCTGGGAAGCAGAAGTAGACGGCTCCAATTGCTTCATCTGTCCATAAAACCGAAGAGCTTTTTGTTTAATTAAATAACCACCTATAGGAATTCTTCTTTGAGTTAATTCTTCAATCCAAATTATGAGCGCTTGTTCCATTTTTTTCTAATAAAGCATCTCTTGAGTGCGATGATAATTTGGCACTTAGTTTTGTCCCAGAAATGACAGATTTTCTTATTGCGACTTCATTCTTTTTAATTGCCCTTATAGTAGATTCGCCTAAATTAAAATGTTTACCAATCTCCGTAGATCCCTCTTCTTTTGCTAAGTGATCTAAAATTGCAATTTTCATTTCCAAAGAAATAGCTTTTCTTTGGTGCTTTTTTTTTTCCATTTGGCCAAATTAAATCTTTAAAATAACAATTAGCAAAATTTAAACTTTCGATAATAAAAAGACAAACACTTACTCACATGCAAAATTAAACTTTACGAACATTCACGGCTTACACATTATCATGTTACACCAGAATGTGCTGCAACACTCTGCTCATTATGTACAATGGCGATGAACGAATTGGTCAACAACAATCAAAATCATGTGCTTTATAGGTAAAATTTTCCAACTGTTATACAAGCAAAATAGTTACCACTTTAAAACTACAATGATCATAAAAGAGAAGTTAATTTTCCGCCGTGTAATAATAAACAACTCATCCCACAGTACAGATTGATTACCCCAGGGTTTCCCAACCTGTGTTCTGCGGAAGGTGAATAAGTGTTCTGCGAGAAGTTCTCCTGGAATTTATCATTTTAGTTTTCTAAGCATTTTTCATGAACAAATATTTTATAGTGGAAATATTCTGAGGAGAATAATATTCGTGAATATGTCGAAAAGCTCAGATCCAGAATGTCTAAATAACATCTGTGTAGCAAATGTTAGTGACCGAGCCGTGTATTTTTAAACGTGGAAGTATTCATGAATTATCATTAATTTTCACACATCGAAACCTTTCAACATTTGGGAAAGGGAGTACCGGTCATAAAAATTGCCTGCAAGCCGATTACAACAATGGATGACGTATCCTCTGTTATCAAAATTGAATGAAATAACATCTGTGTTGCAAATGTTAGTGACCAATCAGCAAGAAAGTATAAAGAAAATTTTTTCACTGAAATTGAAGATCATGGTAGTCTGTATCCGGTTCTCAGATCTAGTAATACTGAATACTTTTTTTCACAAGTTCTTATTGTAGGGTGAAAGTGCTTGTTTCTAAACCATAGTGCCGTGATTTTTTAAAAGTAATAGGCCTACAGATTTAAATTTTAATATGAATAAGAGACAAGGGACTTTGTTTATTTTTGGTATTAAGAAATCCTTATTAAAGATGTTTGTGATGCAACAAATAGTGATTCATTCACCTCCAACCTACACAGCAATCTCCAGGATGTACAAAATGAAGGGGAAACTATCAGCACACAGGAGAAAAAGTCTGCATTCACTCGTAAGTACTTATAATATTATAAATTTTTGGTGATCAGAATGGGATATGTCAATGAAAATCAACACAAATTAATTTAATGATGTTTATGTTTAATCGATGTTTAATTATTTATTAATGATCAATTATTAATTAATACATTAAAAATAACCAAGGTGTTCCATGAAAATTTCAGGATTTGTGAAGTGTTCCGTTGTAGAAAAAGTTTGGGAAATGCTGGATTACCCTATTATTGGAATGGATTCTCAGTCTGTTGACATGTGCAGAAGTGTCAAAGGTCTCGTTTCTTGAAGTTATGAACTGCATAACTTCAAATCCACATAAAAAAGATACGCATAATAAGAAACCCAAGTGTATATAATTTCTTGGCATCTCTAATTTATAGTATAACTAAGTGGAAAAACTTCCAATAACGTTCTCTAATCCAGAGTATTTTAATACTATGATGTGACACCTGTTGGCTACTCGTATATGAAAATATGACTACTGCATTACTTCAACCTCACTTCAATAAATAGAGAGAGTAATCGACCGCAAGATGCGGTGATTAATACCCTTGGAGGGTAATGGATGGCAATGCTGTAGCCAATGAAGTTCTGACTGAGGCTCGGCTATTGCTGTTACCCTCCTGCATGATCAGAGCTTTAATAGCTCAATAACACCTTATCCCTACACTGTCCTCTACAGATAACGGGGAAGATGAAAAGCATTCTTGCTTCGCCCCAGTCCTTATAAGGACTGAGTATCACTTCTAAGTCTAGCTCTCACTGATGAGACCTCAATAAAAGTTGAAGCTGGCCTGGGTAGTGACCCTTCCCATAATGCATAGCATTATACATGTCCACAAAATGTGCTTTGCATTAAGGGATACTAAGGCAAGTAATGTGAAGTCATGAGCTTCTTTATACAAGTTGCCCCTGTCCTAAAAATAGTTCAGGTGCAAACTTGTTTGCTTACACTTGGATAAAGGATTAAACCATGTATATAATATAATTTCTTGGTATCTTTAATTTATAGTATAACCAAGTGGAAAAACTTACAACAAGCTCAAAGCAGAACGAATATTATGATATGTATAATTTTTTTTTTTGTGGGAGGGATATTTCGTGTGTTTTGTGTCCCTAAATTCATAAATATGAATTATTCAATCTGTGTTCACATCTATACCGTTAAAATCCAGTCAACATGTGTGATGAACACATAAGCCTTTTCACACGATTAATATTAGTGAGTTGATTTGTCTTCTTCCCCATTCCTTATTGCCATCATGTCACCCGAATAAATAATTCTGTAATCACCACTCCAATCCAGTTCCATTCCATCTCATTTCACTAATTCCCAATATGGCTATTTTTAATCTATCCATTTCTCTCTTCAAATTTTCGAATTTGGAGGAGTGTTCTCATATTCCACGTCCCAATGAATGTACAAGGATTTCGCTGGTTTACGATCTGGGAAGCCTTGCTTCTTCCCCTGCTGTGCACAAGTATCAAGCTATTGTGCACTTTACTATCTCTTAGAATGTCCATCCATACTGCTATCTTACTAGGGAATAATAGAACAAGGTGGTATTCCCTTGCCTTCCTTGTTCAGCAATAGCCTTCTAAAGAGGCTCAGTGTGCTAGCCGTTTCTCATTCATGATTGTTCGCCTACCACAGTATCCTTTACACCGTTGTCACTTATGGTGATCTTCCGCTGATCAGGATGAAAGTTCTTATTGCCTCAACTTCCAGCAGGCTGTAACTTATTGAATGGTGGTACATGTTGCATTTCCATCAGTGGAAATGTGTGGTGGTTTTTTTATAGAGATAGCCATGCTACTGTCTATCTAACCACTTCCTGTTAGTAGATGCCGTCCCATTGTCCACGACTTCTTATTCACAGGTTTCCCTGTTTATTCGCAGCTAACCTCTGTATCCAGAGGCCATTCCCCTATCCGCAACCTGGGGACACGCATGGCAGCATGGGACCCATGTCCCAAGGCTGATTTAAATAACAATAGCATAAATAATGGAGATAATGTGCACTCTTCTCACCTGTATCTCCTTTAATTCTAACTGTTAAACTTTAACAACTCAAATATAGACTATGTATTGCTTGATATAATGGCACATTTACACCATATAATTGTAGTATTTTGAGCATATTTTCTCTTGGTACCACCTGGTTATGTGCCTTTTTTTCAGATCCTTGTTGTATTTACTTGATTTCTCAGCTGTTTGTCTTAAAGTGAAAATTTGCTCCTGAAAACCTATATTTGACTCAAACCCAGCTTGTTTTTCTCCTAACTTACCTTCCAGAATTTTTCTCAGGCTTTTTTCAAGTATGCTTCCATGAATCTTATCAGGAACACTCAAGTAGGGAACTTCCTCTGTAATTCTTGTTGAGGTAACCCTTTTTATAGATGGGTTCTGAAAGCTTTACTCCAATCATTTAGAATCAACCATCTAGCCAGGCCCTCTGAATATGTAGTGTAACCACAGTAAAACTTTTTCTCCATATTTGAGCATTTCTGGTCAAATATTATCTACTCCAGCTACTTTTCCACATTTAAAAGTTTCTGATGGCTTTTCTACCTTAAGTATTGCTATGTACTCCTGATTGCATTTTCCTCTTGAATATTTTCTACCAACATTTTGTCACTTCTTGTTTCATTTAACAGTCTTTCAAAATATTACTCTAAACATCTAGGATATCTCTTAATTGTTTGTTTTAATGTTACCTTTATCATCTCTGATTTCTTTTCTCCATTTCTAATCTTTTCAGTAAGTTCTTCCAGAATATTTTGCTACCTTACTGATATTTATTTTCTATGTTCTTACCAAATGCTTTCTATAACTTTTGTTTAGCTAGTTTAGCCTTCTTACGTTTTTCTGTATTGTCTCAGAGCACAAGCTGACTTGCTTGCCAGGAAATTTTGATATTCTTTCTTCTATTCCATGACTGTCTCTTTAACTTCCCGAGTCCACTACTGAGTTCTGATTTTTTTCCTTTGTAGACGATTCACCATATACCTCTTGGGCTGAATCATTGATGTTTTCTTCATAATCTGCCTTGAAATTTCCAAGATTTTGGTTCTTGTTTTCAAACTCTCATTTTTTTAAATTAATTTTTTATATATTTTATTTATTTTTATTTTTTAAGGATGTTTGTGTATTTGAGTCTACAGTTCATCACTGAAAGCTGCTCAACTTTGATTCGTAATTAAATATTTAATTTTTAACAGTGCAGTAAAGAGAAGATATATGATTGGACTTATAACCCTTTGAACTATGACACATCGTTTATGAACTAGTTTAGCATGACAGCTTCTGTTGAGAAACTTAAACGTCTACAGCAGTGTTTCTCAAACTTCAGATATCCGCGTACCCCTTCTTAAATTTTCATTATTACCAAGTACCCCCTTATTATAATAATAATAAATAAATAATTAAAGTATATTTCATTGTACATGTCTATTTTATTTGAATTATATCTTCATATAAACAAAAAATCTGATTTATTTTTAATAGAACAAAATTTGGAATAGGTTCCTCTTCATTTCCTGTCCATGAAAATCCACATTTCAAGTAATTCATGTTATACTTATGAAGATTTTTCATCTTTTTCCTAGTTGGTTCTCTAGATATGCCAGATGACACACCCTTATCAATTTCATTTGATCCAGATACAATATCAACGTTTCCTTGTTGCTTTCAGCTACTTATACTTGCTATATTGCTCTCGTTTGTGCATTTTATAAATCCAGTCTTTAACCAATGATCCATAATTAAGAATTTGAAAGTCAAAAAAATTACTGTATTTACTTGAATATAACTCTCACTTTTTTTCCGAAATGAAAGCTAAAAAATCATGGTGCGAGATATATGCAGGGATTTTCTGAAACTAAACGTTAAGAAAAAAACTGAAAATGGTGACATTATTATTATTATTATTATTATTACGGGCAACTCCAAGGAGTCGACAGACTCATCGAGGGAGACCCTAACATCATATCAAGAACAACTATTCCACATTCACACAGTATTCAAGGCGAGGTATCTGTCATACCTTGCCTTGAACCTATTCACAGTCATGGCACCCACAAGAGACTCTGGCAGCTTATTCCACTCATTCACCACTCTCCAAGTAAAAAACCTAGCTGTAACACCCTTGTTAACCACATTCTTGCCCAGCTTCCATGTATGCCCCTAGTCCTCCCACCACCAGTCCTATTCTCAAAAATGTCTTCTGAATTAATCTTATAGAAACCCTTCAGTAATTTGATGTCTCAATCATATCACCCCTTTTCTGCCTATCAACCAATTTCTGCAACCAAAAAATCTTCAACCTGTTTTCATAAGGTTCATTCCATAGACCTGTTATCATCTTGGTCACTCGTCTCTGGATTCTCTCCAACCTCCTCCCCATCAAGAAGAAACCCTGGCACGCATATCTGGGCACAGTAGTTTAGATGGAGTCTTATCAAGGCTCAATACAGACGAACAATAACCTGTTTGTCTCTGCTTGTTAAAGTATTTTTCAGTAACCAAGTGATTTAACGAGCTGATTTAGCCACTTTTGCGATGTGCCCACTAAACTTCAACTCCCTATCCACCAACACTCCCAAATCCCTGGCCTCTTCAATCTCCTGGAGTATGATTCCACCAATTTGATATACTGCTGCTAATCTTTTCACCCTAAAATGCATAACCTTACACTTTGCCACATTAAATTGACATCCATTCTCCTTAGCCCAGTCCTCCAAACTATCCAAATCATCTTGCAAGATTTTGACATCCTGTGCACTCACAATTGCTCTACCCAACTTTGCATCATCAGCAAACAAATTAACACTTCCTCTCAGATCCTTTCCTGTATCGCTAATGAACAAATTGAAAAGTACTGGTCTAAGAACAGAACATTGCGGCACACCACTAGTCACAGGCCATCTTTTGGACTCCTCCTGAATAAACCACTCTCTGATATCTCTCCATCGACCATCCTCTTATCCATCTCGCCAACCCTATATCCATCCCCATATGCTGCAGTTTACTTATTAGAATTCCATGTGGTATCCTGTCAAAGGCCTTAGCCAGGTCCAGTAGTATCACTGTAAACCCATTACCCTTATCCAGTTCAGCCGTCACTGTGTTATAAAACGTGAGCAAGTTACTGAGGCATGATCTACCCTTCACAAAACCATGCTGTCCCCTATACAGTATCCCATTTTCATCTATCCAATCCTGTATTTTTCTCTTGACTAATTTCTCCAAGACTTTGACAACGATTCCTGATATGCTGATTGGTCGGTAATTTACAACAGCAGTCTTAGAACGTCCTTTATGCAGTGGAACTATTTTCCCCTCTTTCCATCCCCTCCGAAGTAACCCAGACCCAAGACTCAAACAAAATGGTCAAGGGCACTGACAATTCTTTAGCAGCTTCACATACTACACGAGCTGGTATACCATCCAATCCCACAGATGTATTGACATTGAGGTTTTGTAATAGACTATTCACCTCTACTTCATTCACCACAATTCCCCTATAAGCTATTGGTTCATTCATTCCTGCAATGTCACCACCTGGATGATATACTCTTGCAAAGTGCTCGCTCAGTAATTCAACTATATCAACTGATTCGGTTACCTCCCTACCATTGGCATTCTTTAAAATCATTCTGACATTTACATTTTTTCTTTTACTTGCCACATATCTAAAAAACTGTTTGGGATTCTCTTTATCATTATGAAAGAACATTAGCCATGCTAATGTTCTGTCATAATCCACTTTTACTTTTCTTACCACACCCATTACCCTTCTGGCCTGCGCTTTATACCGTTCATGTGCCTGCTGGTCACCTTTCTCCTTAAATTCCCTCCATAGTTGTTTCTTTTTTTGCAGCTCAAGCTTAATGGTGTTATTCATCCATTTAACCCCTACTTGATTTATTATTCGGACTCTAGGTATACAGTCAGCCATTGCCTCATGCAAACACTTCTTAACCGCCTCCCATGCACTATCAACATCCAGCCCTTGCAGTTTTGCACGCCATGGCACTGAACCAATCAAACTCCTAAGCTTGTCATACTTACCAACCCGATAATTCCACATGAACCATCTTAATTGATAATTCCACACATTTAGCCACTTCCCAGGTCAAGAAATTATGATCACTCTCTCACCAATTGGTGGCAATATGGTCACATTCATAATAGTCAAATTCTCAAATGCAGTTACTAGGTCAAGCACTCTCTGACCCCTATTATTTTCCATTACATGCTGTCGCAGATAGTTATCCCTTAATAACTGCATAAAATACAATTCCTCCCTCCCATGTGTTCTCTCCTCATTCCAATGAATGTTACCATAGTTGAAATCCCCCATAATAATTACCCTCCTTCCACTCATTTCTTCTATTTGCTTGTGCATACTATCTCCACCATCTATTCCATCACTTGGTCTATAGCAGCACCCAACTGTATATTTTGTTCTGCTAGTCTCAATCTCACACCAAATTGCCTCAAATGTGCTCTTTTCTCTATCCTGCAGTTCCACTTCTATTCTCCTTGGCTGTAGCCTGAACACACCATTCTCACATTCAATCCCACTATATCACTAGCTATATCATCTTCTGTCAGCCATGTTTCACTAATGCCAATAACCTGTCGCCTGGAAGTGCCAACCAAGGCCAAAAATTCTTCCTTCTTGTTCCTAATACTTCTGGCATTAGTATACATGAATTTCAGAAGCCCATTTGTCCCATCCCTATTTTGATGCCTTATTCTAACTATCCCATTCTGATTCTTTGTACTTGCTCAGGGATATTACACACACTTTTTTACACTCAACTGTCTCCCTAAAGTCTGCATATCTACCCCCCCCCTTCAATAACTCTAGTTTCCCTGATTCTGCACATCCACTTCATTCAGTAACACCTTTTCAAGTCTCCGTGCACCAAATTCATTCAAATGTAAACCATCCATCTTATATAAATCCTTTCGCCCATCGAATTCACTCAACAAATTCCACACCACTCCTCCTGCATAATCCTTGCATAAAATCATTAGCAATTTTGGCCCTCCTTCTATACTCTTCACTGTCATACTGCGGCAACAGCCTCACCATCCTAACTCTCTCACTCTTCTCTTTTGCTACCTCAAGCAATTCCTTCAAATCCTCTCTTATAACCATTTTGTTTCCTTCCAAATCATTTGTTCCTGCTACTACTATCAATTCTTTCACACTCTGCTTTTGCATTCTAATTGACTCTCTTACATCCTTAATGTTCGCACCAGGTTGGTACGATTTTGTTAAACTCTCATCTATCACACCTCTTTCTAACTAATCTCCATACAACACTCACTATCATACTCTTATTTTTCTTATCATACTTTTGCTGTTTATTAGTTGGTACGCTCAGTAAACATTTTTGCCAATGCTCCAGTTGCCGATTTTCCCTGTGTATCGCTCCGTGTAATTGTGCAATCTCACTCAATGCATCTATCTCATCATTTTTATTATCCGTTAATTCATTCATTTGTTCTGTATGTTTACCTTCATTCTCACTTTCAACACCACTCTCACAGCTATCTGGTACTACCTTGCAAATATCACAATTCATACCTCGCATATCACTATTTTCTACATTCTCACTTTCAACAACAATATCACTCTCACGACCTGAAACACTCTTTAAATTCTCACATTCCTTACACTTTCTGTGCACATTCACTCCACTATCGTTGTATAACCAGACTCCAACCACTCTCTTCAAAGCATACATTTTACAAACGGTGCACTGAATAAAATCCTTTAAATTAAAATTTTTAGCTAAAGATTGCGACCTGGACGCCATTGTATTCCTCCTTATCGGCACCATGTGCACAAGTAATCGTATCTATCAAATTACTAATTGAAACAGCTCAGGAAACATACAAAAATCACCCAGTACATGCTAAGATACGAAAAGTAAATAATACTACATACGATTCGAGCAAATTTAACAATTATTACTTAAAATAATGGTTATCTGTTCAGGAGCTCTCTACAAATGCTACACACCATGTTGCCTTCTAATGGCTACCTCTAAAAATTACCAAGAATTCTCTATCGCTACTTTTGGTATTGAGAACAGTTTCCTTGTATGCATCGTCAAAGTCATCTACCCAGATAGCTTCATCTTCTTTGCCATTATTTAAAGCAAAAATTACCAGTAATTTACAAGACTTCAGTTATGTAATGAACAATCTTTCATAAATGACTAATCAGAAGTAAAAGCAGAGCATGAAACAGACAGCAATGGTAGGCCAGTTAGAGATAGAACAGCTATGAAGAAGTGCATATGATCGTGCAAACCAAAGACAAAGGCAAGCCAACAGTGGAGTTGAAATGCTAATTCTCTTCAACCGAATTTCATAATATCTGAAAAACATTCACTATGTATTTCTTAGCTTTAACGTGTACGACAGGGGGTGTTGTCAAGCAAAACCATATGTTACCCGACAACATATAGTTTTGCATGAGTCTATACAGCAGTTTGTGTTGGAAGGGACATCTGATTCATTAGTTAGTACTGTTTTTTCCCAGTTGTCTCTAATTGCACTATTTGTGGAGAAATATATTACACAGATTGCAAATGCCTCTGAACCTTATTCAGTGATACAATAAAACTAATGTATTTGTTTTTCAGTGTCTTCAGTATAGTGATGCTGTTGGGCATGTTGTTTACTGCAGGGAGTGAATTACTATCGCCAGGACGTGAACGTCGTGCAATAGTAACTCGCAATTTGAGTAGGAGAATTTATTGAGAAATATATACATTTAAAATAATTCTTTTTTTCTTAATGATTCCATGCGTTAATGATGCATAGCCGTGCACCAAGCTATACATTGATCTTGTGTCAAACATTCACTACAATTTACATTTAACGTTGACACTCAAAATTGCCATTCACAATATTTGTTACTACTTTGTTCAAATTTTTTCAATAAATATTTTCTTTTAAAATAACTGCATTCTGTTTTAGAAATCCAGTATTTCAATAATAATATATTCTTATTATTAATTTTAAGAAAATTATTCTTGCAGTCAGCAGTGGTTATTGGACAGACAAGATTTACTGAGAGAAAGACATCCAGATTTGCAGCTTTTGACAGAAGAAGAATATCAAAAGATAATGATATTCTTTGCAAACTGTAAGTTTTTATTCAGAGTTACCTTTTTTTCTGTATATGAAGAGGTTATTGTAAACATTAGTTTCTTTTTAATAAAGTAAATCAGTTTGTTGTGAGATGTTATATCATCATTACCTTTCCAAGATTACTTCAAAACTGTCTGTCCATGGCTCTCCTTTCCCATGTCACTCCTGCAAATCTGATGACAACATCAATCCACTGTGATTTAGGTCAGCATCGTGGTCATTTTTCCTCTCATGGAATCCAATCCAGTACTTCTTTTGTCCATTGTTGATCTTGTCTTCGAGCAATATGCCCAACCCATTGCCACTTCAGATGTCTCACTCTTCCTATGATGTCAGACTTTGGTTTGATTTCTTATCCACATATTCCTTTTGTGATCCAGTCTTGTGATACCAAGCAATACTTCTTTCTATACTAATTTGTGTTGTTCTTAATTTTTGAATTTCCTTTGCATTTAGCGTCCATGTTTCACAGTCATTTATTTATTTTTATTTTATTTATTTTTTTGCTTGCAGTCTATAATAAAGTAGCCTCCATAGCTCAGTCAGTATAGACGAAGCCCTTTGGTTGGAAAGAGCTGGGTTCGATTTCCATCCATGATGTGAGGAACCTTCATCTGATCTCTTTCAACTAAAGGTGAGTTAGCCAGTCTCATACAGAGGTAGAGGATTTTTTCACCCAAAAACTTGTTTTTTTTTGTCCCCTAGAACAGGCAAACCAGCCCTGTAAACACACATGGATGGATTTACAGCCATGAATACTTATGACGGTATGTGGAAGAGATAGGGCCCTCATCACATGTTGTAATGCCCATAGTTAACCACGAGTCAAATCATGGTAGTCACCATCCTAGATAGGAGATGACACTTGGATGTGATGGGATATAATAATTCAAAATTTTAAATTGCAGACTAACATTCATTACCATACAATAATACCCTAGTTAGTGTTCAGGATTTGTTCCTAGAGCATGGAGTACTAAACAAGGTTGTTATAAATTGTATTTTATTAGATAGGTGAAAAGGCAAATGTAGAACAATAATGAACTTTTATAGTGACTTTTTATGAAAGTCGTATGGGTTATATTATATTTTAGATAAGGGACTAGACTGTGGGTCTTTCATGAACCTTGGAAGATTTATAGTCTTCTGAGTTTACTCCTTGATCCATTGATTGCATTTGTGGTAATGGTAGTTTCGGAAGCTTTTGTCTATATTTGACAAACAGTATATGCAGCAGCTGACTGCATATATGTTAAAGATACCAAGAGATTTTATATACAGGCAGCCCTCGGTTTACGGTGGTTCAATTTATGCCAATTCACAATAACGCTGGATGCCTGCACTTGCTTTCTTACTGTAGTGTGGTCTGACTGAGAAACGACGCTAGCAGGCACTCTAGTGTTTGAGTGTTTATCGAGCTACTATGACATATATGTATGTATCAAACCTAGTTTTACTGTTGAATCTACCTAATTGTTCTATTTAATTTTTTTACATACATACATATGTATTTAAATTGAAACAGTATACGTAATTACTACATACCATGTCTGATAAAAGAAGCACAGAAAAGTTAGCAGAACTTGGTGTTAAGAACGTGCGGAAATCAATCACACTTGAAAAGAAGATGGAGGTGATTCGAAAAATGGAAGATGGGCAGACATGTGCTAATGTCTGTAGAAGTATGAACTTACCTCCATCGAGTGTTACTACAATTATGAAAAATGCAGATAGAATAAAACAGTCTGTGCAACAATCTACAGCAGTACTAAATGCAAAACATGTAAGTTATAGCAGGGGTAAACTTCATGAAATAATGGAAAAATTATTATCATTATGGGTGGATGACTTGAACCAATAAAACGCCAGTACATGATTATAGCTGAATGACTATCTGGGAGGTTGTAGCTCAAGTTATTTAGATGAACAGGATTGAAGATGATTTCTCTAGATTCCATGATTTTTCTCTCAAGTTCATCATTGCAATGGAAGATGTTAGTAGATTTTTCAAGCAGACTTTGTGACTTTGGTTTTCATCATTAGGATTAGCCGAGAAAAGGATATGACTTGATAATGCACTAGCTCGCTGCCTCTTGTAAGTAATGTCCCTTGTGTGTTCTTCCATATGCAGTTCGACAGATTTGTCTGTCTGCCCAAAATAAGGAATATCACAATCACACAATATTTTATATACATCAGGGTATTTGAGTTGATGAGGACAAGGTTTTGGGTGGCTTATTAAGAAACGGATCTTTGGAAGTGGAGTGAACAAGGTTCTGATATTGTATTTTCTTAGAACTTTTGCTAATTTATGTGAAACTGTACTTATGTAAGGAATAGATATATTGCCTTCGAATCTATTTGTTTCTTCTGAGTGATGTCTAGGAGGATTAAGAAGGAATTTTTCAATGATTCTCTTGGAATATCCATTAACTTTGAAAGAAGTTTTCAGATGGTTTATTTCTGTAAGAAGTTCATTTGGGTCATTCAGAAGAGAACGGGATGTCCCAAGGTGGAAATTATTCCAAACTTATGAGGAGGGAAATGGTGGGACTGACTATGCAGATATCTGTTGGTATGTGTAGGCTTTCTATATATTAATATTTTGAGTTTACCAGAAGAGCGAGTCAGTTTGACATCAAGAAAAGGCAAGGAATTATCTGTTTCAAGCTCGGCAGTAAACTTAATACTTTGATATCGGCTATTGAGATGTTCGAGGAAAACCATAAGGGATTCATGTCCATGGCTCCAAATAATGAAGACATCATCTACATAGCGTTTCCAAACTTTAGGTGTTAAAATAAAGGAAGAGATAGCCTTGGTTTCAAAATCCTCTAAGTAAATATTTGCGAGTACAGGGGATAAAGGATTACCCATAGCCAGTCCATGATTTTGTCTGTATATTTGAAGTAACCAGACCTGATGCAATGTGTAAGCAAGGCTAACATTTTTTTTGGATAACTTGTCCTTGAGTAATGTTAGGACTTCATCTGTTGAGACATTAGTGAACAAAGAAGTTATGTCCAAGCTAGCCATGGACATAACTTCTTTAACTTCATTAACTGTAATATCCTTGATTTTTGTAACAAATTCTGTAGTGTTCTTGATAAAGGATGGTGACTTGCCTGAAAAACATTTTAGGTATTTGGCAAGATATTTTGAAAGATTGTGCGTTGGAGAATTGATACCTTCTACAATTGGGCGTAATGGGGTGTTCTCTTTATGGATTTTAGGATCACAATATATGCGAGGAATTAACGGATGGAGAGAGCGTAGAGATAATCGAACGTTTCGGGATAATTCAGTTGTTGTTTTTAATAAGTTGTTTGTACGATTTTGAAGTTCATGAGTTGGATCTCTCTCGAGTATTGAGTAGGTATCATTATGTAGTAATTCAAGCATTTTATTCTGGTAATCTTCAGAATTGAGGATGACTGTTGCATTGCCCTTATCCACAGGGAAGATAATTATATCTCTGTTTTTTTTTTAACTTTTAATAGCTTTGTATTTCCTTGAGATGTTTTGCTGTTTGTATGCTAACAGCATCTTCAGGAGGTTGCTTAGCATAAGTAAAAAACCAAGGGAAAATTCAACATTTTCCAACAGCCACTATTTCTATAAATTGAAGAGACTGCAATTGAGAGTTTAATCATGAGTATCATTTGGCATGTTATATGCAGTCTCTGCATTGTTATGTAAACTCTGTATGTGATTGCTGGCATAGAAGAGAGATCTATGAATCTTCTTATGGTGCCATCTTCTATCGAAGGTCAGCAGCCATCTTGGCGAACAAACTATGTTTTTGCATTGATCTGAGCAATTGTACACTACTCTCTCCTGTCCACATCTTGATGTTGTCAAACCAAGATATTCTTTTTGTTCCTCTAGCTCCTTTGCCATCAGTTCTTCCTGCCAAAATGGTTTATAGAAGCTGATATTTGCCATTTCTCATGATGTGGCCAAGATATGATGTTTTTCATTTCTTGATTGTTTGTATGAGATCTTTGGCTTTGCCAATGGATTTTGAGACATCTTCATTGGGTATTTTTTCTGTCCATGATATCTTTTAACATTCATATGTCTTGAATGTTGCACATATTAATTAATGATTTTCAAATGTTATGAAAGATTATTTCTTGGTTTCTATTTAATGTGCCTTTTGAGCAAATCATGACCTCAGAAGACTCTTTGAGCAATCTATTAGAGTAATTCTTTTCTAGATAGGGCATGGAAGATGTTTGCCAATTTACCATATAATGTCCTTTGAGATGTACACTGCAAGTTTGCTTTTTTAATTCCATTTTGTTTTTTCAACATCACTTATATGTTCTTTGCTATGAAAATGGAACTTTATTTTTATGGGGAGGATGTGGGAAGCTTTGTAAGGTGCTAATTGGTTTGAAGGATATTCCAGTCTTTTCAGTTTATAGAAATGGTGGGATGTGGGAAGCTTTGGTGCTAATGGTTTGAAGGATGTTCCAGTCTTTTCAGTTTATAGAAATAGTAGCTATTGGGAAAAGTTTAGTTTTTTTTTTTTTTCTTTCTTGGTTTTTTTACTTAAGTTAAGCAACCTCCTGAAGATGCTGTCAGCCATATAGACAGCAAGACATGTCGAGGAAATACATCTAGGAAATGCATCCATATTTATGCAGGTTAGGGTAATTTCTGAGGCCAGCTACAGATTTTAAAATCTATCTTTCTCTTCTAAATTTTCTGCAATGAAGCATGGTGGATTTTTTTCCCCACTTGATTCTATGAATCGTAACTAGAGCATGGCCTGCAAAGTCAAAGTGTGACCATAGTCATGATTGTAGATATATTTTTTATGTTCTTGTCTGCAGATGGTGGCGTGGTTGATCTTCCTGTTTATCCATAGTTGGCCAACTTGCAGAAACAGGGAACTATATCCATTAGGAATTGAGAGAGAAGGGAGTTGGTCCTTAGTTGAGCAGATGAGGGTAGCTGGTTTCAAAAAGGGCTTGAAGGCTGTGCAGAGTGGTTGTATTTCTTTAGAATTCTACCTGTTTTTTCCAATGCGCTTCAGACTTGGGGGATGTTGAAAGTTTATTTTTCACTTGGTTAGAATATAATAAATTTAGTTTAATCCTTTATCCAAGTGTAAGCAAACAAAGTTTGCGCCTGAAAGTATCTTCAGGACTGAGGTAAGGTGGTACACACCAGGGCAACTCGTTGCAAAGGTGGAGCAAGCTACCAATACTCCTGTCTCAGTATCTCCTATAATGCAAAACACATCTCCTTGCGGATATGTGTTTTGCATTATAGGAGATACTGAGACAGGAGTATTGGTAGCTTGCTCCACCTTTGCAACGAGTTGCCCTGGTGTGTACCACCTTACCTCAGTCCTGAAGATACTTTCAGGCGCAAACTTTGTTTGCTTACACTTGGATAAAGGATTAAACTAAATTTATTACTTGGGGGATGATGATAGTATTACTAAAATCCTTCTGAAGAGAAGGTCATGGATTGAGGTGAAGGACTGATTATATTTCTTAATTTTGTATGAACTGTAGCCATTAGATAGGAAGGTGGTGTGTGTGTGTATGTAGAGGAGAGAGAGAGAATATCATCAGGAGTTGAAGCTTTTTTTGGTATCTAGGTTGTTGAAGCCTCTGATTCATTTCTGGTGAAAGATCACAGGAGGCATGTTGTATTACTCCTGATAAAGTTGGAGGTAATGTGCCTTAGTCATCTATGCAAGAGTTGGAAGCAAAGAGTGATGCCAGGAGATCATCTTAAAATGTTACAATAGTGCCATCCAGGTGAGAGAAGTGGGAGCAGATCGGCAAAACCTTGTAGCCCAAGGGACAAGAAGATATGACTTTGTGCATGAGTTGAATTTTATGCATTTAGCTTTTTTTGAAGTCAGATTTTTTAATCACTATGCTGTAGTTGTTGCAGGCTTCAATGTGAAAAGAACTGAGAAACAGAAACTGAAGATTGTCTCAAGCCTTTTTTTTTTTTCCTGCTTTGTTATACTTCTTGGAAAACCACAGCTTGAATATTGGGTGATAATTTTTAATGGGTTGGGGAATGAAGATCCTTATTTCAACATGAATAATTTTTTTTATATGATCATAGGAAGTATGCCATAAGCTTCTCTAGAACAATAGTCTATCCTATAAAAAGTTTAGTTATTAGTGAAATCCTTTCGTCGATTATGCCAATTGTAGAAATAGACTTCAAGTGTTAAAAGATTTCTATACTGAAATCTAGGCACACAAGTAAGATCCTAGATATATGTATATTGCTATGATCATTCTCTCCTATTCTTAAATATCATTCTTAACTGTTTACCATAATTAAGTAAATTGAATCTTCATGTATACATAAATGAAGACAACATTAATATAAGGAATTCACAACATTCTATAACAGAAAATCATCTTAAGGTTAAACAGAACTTACATCCCTTCTATGAGAATTGCCAAGTGGTGTCCTAATAACTTACTAAATATATGAAGAGCAAAAAGGCTTCTCATAGAAGGGATGTAAGTTCTGTTTGCTACAAACTTGGTATTAATTAGGTCTACCTACTCGCTGATGAGACCTCAATGAAAGTCGAAACCAGTCTGGGTAGTGACCTTCTCTCATAATGTAGAACAGTAATACAGCTCCTAGGAGCTAAGTTCACATTATGGGTAAATATCAAGAATAGTGATCGGAGCTTGCTCCACCTTTTGCTATGAGTTGCCTCAGCTTGCACTACCTTAAGGGTCAGTTGCTGCTATCCAGGTATTTGCTTACGCTTGGAATCACCGAACTTCATATAATTTCTATATTCGGCATGAAACTCTTTTGAGTTTCTTATTTGGCTAAGAAACAATATGGGATTATTTAAGTTAAGGGATATTGCATCCCATATTGTTTCTTAGCCAAATATAGAAACTATATAAAGTTCGGTGATTCCAAGCGTAAGCAAATACTTGAATAGCAGCAACTGACCCATTTGGTAGTGCAAACTGAGTTTACCTACTCACTGATGAGACCTCAATAAAGATTGAAACCGGTCTGGGTAGTGACCCTCTCTCATAATGTAGAACAGTAATACAGCTCGTAGGAGCTAAGTTCACATTATGGGTAAAATACCAAGAATAATGATTGGAGCTTGCTCCACCCTTTTTATGAGTTGCCTCAGTTTGCACTACCAAATGGGTCAGTTGCTGCTATCCAGGTATTTGCTTACGCTTGGAATTGCCGAACTTTATATAGTTTCTATATTCGGCATGAAACTCTTTGAGTTTCTTATTCGGCTAAGAAACAATATGGGATGCAATATCCCTTAACTTAAATAAGTTCATGTCGCCGAATTGAAGCCTTTGGCTCTTCATATAATTAGTAAAATAAATTAACTACATGAAAGCTATATTCTATTTAAGACAACATCAGAGAAACATTCTTTCATATAGATAGTTTTGTTATAGTGAAAATAATGTCCTAATTTAGCATGACAAATTGTTATATTAGATTTAAATACAAAATTAATGATGGAAAATCTCACGTAAAAAGATTTCTTTAATAGTATCATTTTCGCCTGTGTGTCACCGGCATCGTCAGTACATGTTAAGCTCAAATTAAGCAATAAATGACAATTCCAAAAAGTGCCACCTAAGTAGCTAATGTAAGATAACTAAACAGGTCAATAAAATTTCCTAACAAAAAAAAAAAACAACTATATATATATAATAAAAAGTTAGGAAAGATTAGCTGATTTGTAAAGTACTATCTCCGATAAAGGGGGATAGACGTAAACCATCCTTATCCCAAAAAACAGCCAACAGGTTACATTTTGAATGTACGAAAATTCTCTTTAATGCCAAGCCTCCTTCCTAATCTTTCTTATTGTGAGTTTAAAGCATTGAAATCACTGAAGAATAACAATAATTTAATTATTACGAAATCTGATAAAGGGAAGGCTGTAGTTATTCAAGATAGGAAGGAATATGAGAGAAAAATGTCCCTATTATTCCGTGACTATTCAACTTATAGGCCTCTTACATCGGATCCTACCGGGAGTCAATTGAATAGACTTAATTCTCTTATAATGTATCAACTTGGAATGAAGATCAAAAGAAAAAACATAGAACCTTCTTCGGTCGTCCACCTAGATTTTATGGTCTTCCGAAAGTTCATAAACCAGGCATTCCATTGAGGCCAGTTGTAGATTGTATAGGTTGTTCCACTTACAAAATTTCAAAATTTTTATCAAATTTACTCACTTCCTCAACTAGAAGAACTGATATATAAAAAATATTTTAGATTTCAAAAATAAAATTTTAGATCTTCATTTGGACGTTTCTGATATCATGATCAGTTTAGATGTTGTTTCTTTATTTATAAATGTTCGTTTATCTCAAAGTATTGAATTACTGCAACAGTAATTTCCTTCAGACATTGTAAAAATATTTGATTTTGTAATACATTCTGGCTTATTTTTCCTTTAAAAATAAGTTGTATCAACAAATTGAAGGAACAGCAATGGGCAGTCCTCTTTCTCTTGCTATCTCCAACTTCTTTATGGAACATTTTGGAAAACGTATCTTTGACAACATTTCTCCCAGACCTACTCATTGGTTCAGATATGTCGATGACATTTTTGCTATTTGGAATGGCTCTTCTGATAAAACTCAACAGTTTCTCATTAAGTTAAATGCACTTCTTCCAAGAATCCAGTTTACCCTTGAAATAGAATCAAATAAGCAGTTAACCTTTTTAGATCTTCTAATTCTTTGCCAACCAGAGAAATGCTAACCATATTTCTCAGTCTATAGAAAGAAGACTCATACTGGCCATTATATCCATGCTGAATCTCATCACCATCCCAGTCAAAAGGCAGGAACTATTAAAACACTGGTTCATCGGGCCAACTCCTTTTGTTTTTCAGACGATCTCTTATAGAAAGAACTGCAATATATTACTTCTTCCTTTCTATCTAATGGATACAAGAATTCCTTCATCAAAAGAGCTTTGAGTAGTTTTAATGTCTTCCTCTTCAAATACAGAAGAAATAATGCACATTCCTATCCCTTATGTACACGGCATTAGTGAACGTATAGCAAAAGTTTTAAAACCACTGAATATTTTTGTTGCCTTTCGACTGGTCAGAAAAATCTCTACCTTTCTCACTTCTCCCAAGGACAAGCTTCGACATCTTAATTATCCAGGTGTCTACCAGATTCCTTGCTCTTGTGGATTATCTTATTTCGGACAAACTGGAAGATCTGCCTCTATTTGACTAGAAGAACACCAGTCTTATATTCAGTACCTTAAACCTGAACAGTCTGGACTTGCAGAACATGCCATCTTAACCAGACATAATAGAGTTCATTGGAAAAAGACAAGGGTCCTTCACAAAAGTCGATTCCTCATAGAATGGCTTTATAAAATGTGAAACTTTACTCCACTCTCCTAACTTAAACAGATCTGATGGTTTACGTCTATCCCCTTTATGGGAAATATTACTTTACAAATCAGCTAATCTTTCCTAACTTTTTATTGTATGTATAGTTCTTTTTTTTTTTTTTTTTTTTTTTTGTTAGGAAATTTTATTGACCTTTTTGGTTATCTTACACTAGCTACTTAGGTGACGCATTTTGGAATTGTCAGTTATTGTTTAATTTGAGCTTAACATGTACTGAAGATGCGAAAATTATACTATTAAAAAAATCTTTTTATGTGAGATTTTCCGTCATTAATTTGTATTTATATGTCTACTCACGGTATTCCCTTACTAAAAGTTATATTAGATTTAGGATCCTGGATTACCTGTGGTTCTATTTACAATTAACTCTTAGGGAGAACGGTTAAGTGAGTAGAATATGTGCCTTCCATATGTTTTGGAATATTTAGACGATCATTACTGTCCCACAGTGCACTGTCTGTAAAGCAGTATCTGGCTGATAAGAAGATCGGTTGTACCATCCACCTTACTCGCCGGACTTAGCTCCATATGACTTTACCTTTTTCCAAAGTTGAAATCCGGATTGAAGGGCACCCATTTTCAATCAGTGGATGAGGTAAAGGAGAAAACTGCAGTGCTACTGAAGCAGATAACACCTGATGACTTGCAGCACTGCTTCCAACAATGGAAAATTCATATGCAATGGTATATAGATAGAGGAGGGGGAGTATGTTGAAGGGGATAACAATTAAGTTGTACAATTGTAATAATAAACCACATTTTTGCAACCAGTCTCGTTATTTAATAGCCACACCTTGTAAACTGCAATAAGTTAACCTAATATTATCAATTAAAATATGAAAAAGTTACTTATCCTTCGGGAGCGCTAATAACCATGCAACACACACACACAATGCACCACCTAATGGCATCTTTGTTCCTTTCTATTTTCATGGTCTGTTTTTTCTATTTCAATTATTGCCTGTATGTAGCACCACAGCTGCTTCTTTGAAAGTTCTGTGTCTGTAGTCATTCTCGATGTAAGGCATAGAACTGTTTTTCCAATCTATAACGTGATTTGATGTTGAGAAATGATGAGCTAAACCAGATGTGATGATTCTATTGTCATTGACATCCCCTGCATGTTCCTTCTGTCTTATTTCAAAACTTCTAGAAGTCTGACCAATGCAAGAAAGGCCACACGTGCATGGAATTTCATATACTCCAGGAAATTTGCAGAGAGGCTCGTCTTTGGGTGATCTTAAGATTTGTCTGATCATGGTAGTTAGTTTAAAAACCACTCTGATGTTATGAGCTTTTAACATTCTCGCCAATTTTGTGGAAACTGAATTAATATATGGAATGACAGCTGTGGACACATATTGGGACACTGTAACACGT